>NW_017670896.1:357055-395904 GCF_001879085.1 Nicotiana attenuata | reverse complement strand
CATATAATACTTGACTTTTGAAATACAGAGCAAGTGTGTATGGGAACACCGCTATAGCGCGGAAGTGGCTGCAAATTTCCATCTAAAAGCTCGAAAGCGGTTGTCCCATTGTTTCTCCAAAGCTAGGAAGTTGAACCAGAAGCCTGGCTGGTTGCTTCAGAATTTATGGGATGATTTGCAAAGGCAATGGACTACCGCAGAGTTCTTACACAAAAGCGAAAAAGGAAAGAAAGCCCGGGCATCTGAGAAGGGAGGATCCTTGCACACTGGAGGTGCGATCAGCCAAGGGACGATAAAACAAAGAATGGTACGTAATTGCTTAATTTATTTTAATTTTCGAAGTATATGTATTCTGTTTATTAACTAAAATTTATGAGTTTTCAGGAAAAAAAGTTGGGGCGTCCGATGAACCAAGATGAGCTCTTCAAGGAGACTCATATTGTAAAGAAGAAGAAAGAGACAGACCAAGAAAGGTGGGTCGAGGGCCGAGCCTCGACTGTACATGTAAGTTTTCACTTTTCATTAAAAAATTTGATTTACTTTTATATAAATTTTGAAATAGTAATTCAATGTAATTTTTCTTATAGGGTCACTTCACAGCTGAAGTGGGGCAATTCATACGTAGTCAGCCACCTAATGAGTCGGGCGCGCCAATCCAACTATCGGACGAGGATGCTGAGAGAATGTGGACGCAGGCTGCTGGCGATCCAAAATGGGGGAAGGTATACGGGCTTCCTAATAAGAAATTCCATCGCTATAAGTGTGGAATGCAAGGAATAGGGACTTCCTCCCAAGCCGAGCAACTTGATGGGGAGGGCCTCTCCTCTATGCGGGAGACTGTACAAAAGCTCACATCCGAGCTAGAAGCCGCCAAGGAGAGAGAAAGGCTTAGAGATATGCAGTACTCTGGCATGCAAGCTCAGTACAAGGGCATGAAAAAGTAGATCAAATCTCTTCCAGCTTCTGGCAGTTTTCCGATTCCCCGGTCTCGTGAGTCATCGCCAGAGGCTCGCATTCCCCGTGCTCGTTCCTCCCGTCCTCCCCGTGATCGTTCTTCCCATCCTCCACAAATAGCCCATTCTGGATACCGTCATGGTGAAGAAAGTTCATCAGACGGTGATGATAATGATGTACAGAACAATCTTTGAACTTGTTAGTTTATACTAGACAAATACAATCGGTTTTCAAATGGTTTTGTAATAACAGTTAACTTATTAGTTTGGTTAGCTTAAAGTATAAAGTTCTATTGAACTTTATACTTTGTTCGTTATAATGTTGTTATTGTGTTGTTTTTGTTGTTGTTGTTGTTGTTGTTGCTTTTTAGTTGTTATTGTTGCTTGTTGTTGTTGTTGTTGGCATAAAATGCCTATTTAGGAATTTTGGTAAGCTGGCAGGTGGTGTAGCTAACAAAACAGGCAGTTCCTGCCAGCAATATACCAAAAAAGCGACCAACTTTGGTCGCTATTTGGTCGCTTCTCTATTAAAAAAAATAATTTTCTGGGAAATAGCGACCAAGGTTGGTCGCTATATAACCCAGAATTCACCAAAACCGACCAACATTGGTTGCTATTTCCCAGAAAATTAACAATTTCTGGAAATATAGCGACCAAAGATGGTCGCTTAATACCAAAAAAAAAATAATTTAATTCATGAAGTTAGCGACCAACCTTGGTCGATAATTTCAAAAAAAATTTAAAAATATTATAGTATAGCGACCAACTTTGGTCTCTATTTTCCAGATTTTAATATATAATATTTTTATATGCAAGCCAAAATTGGTCACTACTTTATGATTNAAGAGGATCTCTTAGTGAAAGAACCTCTAGAAATAATGCCAGAAGAAGGAGTGATGGAATCAGAGGTACCACCACGAATGGACCCTAGGCCACGAAGCCTACCTCCTCTACCTCTTCTGTGTCTTACAGGGGCATTGGGAAAACTGTCAAGAATTGGGACTCTCCTAGGGTTAGGATTCGAAGATGACATGGTAAAAAGATGTGAACTGAGGAAGAAGTGAATAGGAGTAAATAGTGAAATACTTGGTAAAAGTTTGTGGAGAAGAAGACAAGGGAAAAAGGGTTAAGTTTATATATAAAAGCAACCGTCAAAGATTAAGGAGTGTAATGATGGAAAGCCTATAATAAAGGCAACTATCACTTTGTGAATAGTGGAGTTGAAGAAGCCTCGAAAAAAAAGAGAAGCTGCAGAATTGCAGAGCTAATAAGAAGGTGACACGTATGCAGTGCATTAAATAGAAAAGACAACTGAAGCGTCAGTACTGTCATAGCATTGATTATGGCAAAAATTCCCTTTTTAATGAAGATCCACTTCCCAAATATTTAATTGATAAATAAATGGAAAGTGGGGGGACTATCTGTATTGGGAAAAAATTAAATTTATATAAGATGACGTGTCATAACACGTGGACCGGTCAAATAGTCAAAGTGTGGTAATCAGTTAGAAGGCACGAGCAACAACAGATGCGGGAGAGAAGATAATTAAAGGCACGAGCTATTATTCAAATGAAATGAGACTCGTACCTGTTCGAGTCATTTAAAGCTCGAAGATCGGAAGGAATTGAAGAAATGAACCTGATAGCGTAAAGGAATCCAAATTCAGCATTAAATGCCAAATACGTTGAGAGAATTTGTATTTAATAGGAATGATTGAGTAACGTTTCTTTTAATGTCATTTATTGCTCATAATTGCCTCATTAAGACAAAGGCATTACACTTTCTCCTAGAATTAACTATAAAAGGGGAAGGTCTCAACATCTGTAGGACACGAAATATCATTGAGATTATACTGAAATGTATAATTATTCATTGCTTTATTGTTGTTCTCAAAGTCTCTCATTTCTTGATTATCAGTAACCCGATTTCTCTCTTAATTTCTAGCTTTAACCAAATATTCAGTTTTTTGGTTAAACAGTCGCTAAAGTCAATACCGGAATATTTGGTCCTTTTACCTTGGAGACCAACGTTGGTCGCTAAAGTAAAGGGACCAGCAATATAGCTACTAGGCATATTTGGTCACTTTTTGGTCGCTTTTAGGCCTATAAGCGACCAACTTTGGTCGCTTTTTGTGGTCGCTTTTTACCGGATTTCTAGTAGTGATTTTTGATGAACTAACGCACCACGAAGAAGAAGAAAAAACTTTAGGATATTTAAACTAAAGAACTTCCAACCATTAAGAAAAGAAACATAAAGAGAACTGCCTAATGCACTACAAAAGAAAATTTACGTTAGAAAAATTGAACTAAAGAACTTCAGACCATCAAGAAAAGATACATTAAGAAAAGCAACAACTTATGTACAGTATTGGCTTCCTAAAACCTCATAACCTAAGAGGTTGAGGAGGCCAAAAGTAACGATTGCGAGAGGAAGACGGACCAAGGTTATGCAAGTACCGACTCCTACAAATTAAGTGAAGGAAAATAAAATTAGACACGAAAGTCATATATAAAGTTATCATAATTATCATTCTGAAGTCGGCGTAGCTTTTATTTTCAATTTCCTTTTGTTCTTGTACTCTTTTATTTTCTTTCTTTTTTCGGATTGGCAAAATTTTATTAATTATAGAAAACTCTCCTAAATTGAAAAGAAGGAATTTAATACTCCTAAACATAAATCGAGTTCAAAGTTAACAAAACTTTTGTAGTGTGAATAATTAAGTGACTATCCCTAAATAGTTGGAAATTAAATAAATAATTATTCCTAAATATCAAATGATTATTTTTTCCAATATGAACTCTATTTTAAAAGTGTAAAAAAGACGAACGATATTTCGTTAACACCTTAGTGCTTTTAATATAGTACTAGATTTAGTGTACGTGCGTTGCACGTATTTTTCGCGTCTATCAATAAGTAAGTGTATAAAATTTAGAGTAAAAAATAATTATGTGTTATAGCAATTGACGCCTGATATTGCAATATTTATTTAATTAAAAAATAAATGTTACAGACAAAATTGTTGAATGGAGAGTGTAGGCATGCAAAATTTATTGAATTTAAATTTAATAAAATAAGCTGGACTATAGTTTAAATTCAAGATACATTGGTCCAAATAAATACTACCGGCTAATATAATTGAATTAATTATATAAGTCCAAATACATATGGATAAATAAATACCTTAATCCATTGGGCAAGCCCATTTAACTGGCTAAAGTGATGAGCCCACTTCACTAAGCCCAAGATGACATCTTCCTAGAGCCCAGTGTGGTGCCACGTGTCAAATGATGTGGCACGCCAAGTCAAACGGAAGAGCCAATAGGATCATGCCACGTGTCAAAATTAGAAGGCCTGCCAAGTCACATTAAAAGGCCAATGAAATCGCGCCATGTGTGCAAGTGACATGTTCTGGCCAATCAAATGCGGCCATGTCACACTTCAATTTGATTGGTCGGAAAGAGTTTGTTCTTATCATGATTCCTCCCTTCCACGACTATAAATAGGGGTTTTCATAATTCAGAAAAGACATCAGAAGTTATAACAAGAAGCAAGAGAGCGCTCGTGGATCAAACGCCGCAAATTTCTCTACAAGTTTCAAGCTTCAAGCAATCAAGTTCAAGCTCAAGAACGAAGAACAAATCAAGTTCAAGCTCAAGAACGAAGAACAAATCAAGGTCAAGTTCAAGCAATCAAGCTAAAACTCAAGAACAAGATCATCATTCGTGGCGACAACTACATATTCAAGATCAAGCTCAAAGGCCCTTGAATTTATTTACTATTGAAAGGAAGAATCAGAGGATTCATAGAGATTGTACACTCAAATATTTGAAATAAAATACTACGATTGTTGCGATATTTTCGGTCTTGATTTTATTTTCTTGACGCAAATTTATTGTCTACATAGAGTTATTAGGTATCTTCTAAACTTGCAAAGAGTTAAGAATTTAGGTATGTTAATTATATAATTTTGTATTTACATATATTTTATTGAACGAAGATAATTATGATATGTTATATTTTTATATCTGATCTAATATCGCTTTATAGACGACGTTTTTGGTGTAAAGAAATACTATTTCAAGTATTAAGTGTTATATATATCATATAGTATGTATGATTATCCTTAGTAAATTTTTTTTTAAAATTGTATGCTTTTTTGAATTTGGTTAAGGTTATTCGAATGAGTGAATAAATTATGATAAAATTTTATTCTCTTATTAATTACTTAGTACTTTTATCTCCCTCTTCAAGTGTTATTTTCCCTACTCTATATATTTATTTTTATACTTCTAATGATTTAACTTTTCAACGTCAATTCAGTTTTTCTAAAATAACTATTTTTCTTACCTCTTTTGATTGATTCATAAACGGGAAAGTAAATATTTTTTACTTTTTCTCGTTAATACATGAATTTCATTAGAATATTTAATGTATCTTATTATAGTTTGGTTTAGACCATCAATTTTATTGCGGCCCTACGATTAGCGATGAAAATTTATTTATTTAATTTTGTAATTAGTTTTTCTATTCTTCAATCTTAGTGAGTACTTTTCTTACAAGTCAAGTCAATCTAACAAATTGACATTTAATAATCCATCATATTACTCGAAGTTTTGATCCATCAAAGAACAAAAGTTTATATCTTAAGATATGTTTAATGAATATTATTTCCTTTTCTTTTCTTCACCTACGAGGCTCCTTAAGTTTTCAAATTTTAATAAAATTTAGTGGCTTAAAATTGCAGATCACATGTAACGACTCAACCGATCGTTTTGCTTTTTAGAACCTCGTTCCCCTAAATAAGACTTCCCGTATTTGCTTTTACTAAATTATGACTTGCGGGGATGGTTAGTTCGGAATTTGGAAGAGTTCGGGTTGAAATCGGAACACTTGGTTCCTTAAGGTTGGCTTAAAAGGCCAAGTTTGACTTCGGTCAACATTTTTAGTAAACGACTTCAGAATCAGGATTTGACGGTTCTAATAGGTTCGTATGATAATTTTGGACTTGGGCCTATATTCGTATCTGGTTTTGGATGACCCGGGAGCTTTTTGGTGCCTAATAATGAAAGTTGGTTCTTGAAGAACTTTGAAGTTCTTTAAATTTGGTATGGAGAGAGTTTTGGTGATATCGAGGTCCGAAATGAATTCCGAGACCGGGAATAGTTCTGTAATGTCATTTAAGAGTTGCACGCAAAATTTGGTGTCAATCCGAGTAGTCTAAGTATGATTCGGCGCATTCGGGAAATTTGGAAAACTTGAAGTTCAAAGTTTGATTCAATTTGGTTTTGAGGCATGATTCTTGGTTTCATTGTTGTTTTTCGCATTTCGAGAGTTCGAGCATGTTTGTATTATGATTACAGACCTGTTAGTTCCTTTGGATGGGGTCCCGAGTGGCTCGGGTGAGTTTCGGACCCCTCGGAGCAATATGCAAGAAACCAGAAATGCCCAGTTCTGGTTTCCTACTTCGCGAACGCGAAGGACCATCACGTTCGCGTAGAAGGAGTTGGGACTGGGGCAAAATGTGCTACGCGTTCGCAATAGCTAGTCCGCGTTCGCGGAGGTCTAGGGCCAGTAATTTTCGCTTTCGCGTGAGGTGACTCGCATTTGCGTAGAGTAGCTGGGCTAGGCTGGGGCCGCTTTGTTCTCCACGTTCGCGAAGCAACCCTCGCGTTCGCGAAGGGTAGGCCAAGCCAGCCTCCGCGTTCACAAGACCTTGGTCGCATTCGTGATGAAGGGTCTTCGGGGGGCCTGAGTCATTTGCCTTCGCGAACGCGAGGCCTCTTTCGCGTTCGTGAAGAAGGAGGCAGTTGGGCAGTGAGTTTAAAATTGGGACTTAGGCATTTTGGGGTCATTTATTACACTCTTCGGCAATTTGAGAGCTCTTAAGGAGGGGATTTCGACCTAGCTTTGTGAGGTAAGTAATTTCTACCTAATGTGAGTTTAATACATAGTTTATGGGTTGATTATAACATGTAAATTAGTAAAAATCATGGGTTTAGGGGAAAAGCTGAGTTTTTTGATAAAAATGGCATTTTACCACAAAAATGGTTATGGAACTTAATGAAAATCATATATTTATGTTCCTAAGGTTACGGTTAACAACTATCTTCCAAAATTTTCGGAATCCGAGCACGTGGGCCCGGGGATGAATTTTAGGAATCTTGCATTTGGAGTTGAGAAATTACTTTAATAGTTGGGAGATGAACATTTAAGCCTACATTGGTTAGTTTTTACACTATTTGGATGCTTTTGGATTGTTCGGCACCGAATTGAGGGTTTGGGCATAAGGTTGGACCGGAGAGTAGGCTTTGAGGCAAGGTAAGTCTCTTTTCTAACCTTGTAAGATGAAAACTTCCCCATAGGTGAACTTAATTAATATGTGGTTATTTGTGGAGGCTACGTACGCACGAAGTGACGAGAGTCCGTACGTAGCTATTATTCCTGTTATGTTCGAGTAGTTTTAGGCTTACACCATGCCTTGTGGACACTGTTAACTGATCATATTCGTTGATTGTATTGGATAAGAACTAAGTTGAAGATTTTAAGAATTTCAAAGCTTTCAAGTAAATTATTATTTTGAAAAGAATTGAGGAAAGTTATGTTACATTTATATGTAACCGCGTCGCAAGTATATTCCGCGAGCGGGGTGACTATTTCCACCACTCTCATGGGAGCGGGCGGTTCGCCTCGCAGGTTAATAGATGCATCTATGATTTGCACCGTTCGACCCTCGGCAGTGCACAGTTTACAATTTTATGTTAGATCGGGCAGAACATACTCGGTGGAATTTGTGTGTGATAATAGAACTGGAAGCCCTTTTTATAATTGGTATAAATTTACTGTTTAGAGATCATTTGTCTTGAATGAATGAAATGTTTTGGGCTCTTAAATATGATGGAAGAACTGTTCAGTTAATTCTTGTTTTGAGTTTATTGTTAGTTCTATATATCATGCTTAATTAGAATCACATATTATTATATTGTTGGCCCTAGTAGGTGTCGGAGTCGACCCCTGTTCACTACTTCTTCGAGGTTAGACTAGATACTTACTGGGTACATATTTTTATGTACTCACGCTACACTTCTGTACTTGATTGTACAGGATTTGAGGCAAGTGCATCTGGCCGCCAGTCCGACGCGTAGACTTGATTCCCCAGCTTGAGACTTCCCGGTGAGCTGCCCTTTTGATCCGTTCTGCAGCAGCTGGAGTCTCTCTTATGCCTTTATTTTCTGTTTATTTCCTTCAGATAGTAGGCTAGCATTGTTTTGTATATTCTACTAGATTGATCACATACTTGTGACACCAGGTCTTGCACACACACTAGTAGACTTATGATTTTGGTTTACTTACATGATTACGATTCGTACACATTGCTTCCACTTATTTATGTTAAAATTGAAAACTTCTAAATCTTTTTTTTTAAATAAGGAAAATCTAGCACTTACTAATTTATTTAAAATGGGAAATCACTAGTTGATCAGTGTTGCCTTGCCTAACAACGGTGTTGGGCGCCATCACGACCTATAATGGAATTGGGTCGTGACAACTTGGTAACAGAGCACTAGGTTAACGTAGGTCTCACAAGTTATGGGCAGGCCTAGTAGAGTCTTGCAGATCGGTGCAGAGACATCCGTACTTATCTTCGAGAGGCTATAGGGTATTAGGAAACTACTCTTTATTCATCTTTTATCGTGCAGTTGATGGTATACTAAATTTCCTTCTTCTATTCTCTCACAGATGGTGAGGACGCGTACAACGGACGTTCCAGACCCGGGAGGAGCTGCTCCCCCCTTGCTAGAGGCCGAGGCAGAGGCTGGGGGAGGGCAGCGACCCGAGGTAGGGGACGAGGGCATCCCAGAGCTGCCCCAGTTGCACCACCAGCGGATCCTGTAGATGATCCCGTTATTGAAGATCAGGCCAAGGTTCCCGCAGTAGAGCCTGCCCCAGTAGATTTTATGATAGCAGCAGGCTTTCAGGAGGTCATGGGTCGTATGCTACGGTTCATGGATTCTATGACTTAGGTTGGTTTATTTCCAGCAGACCCAGCCACATCCCATGCGGGAGGGGGATCACAGACCCCTGCCGCTCAGGCTCCTGGGCATACAGTTGTAGTGTATCAGACTCCGGGTACACTACCCGCGTACAGAGCCCAGCCAGTTGCACCGGTTGTACCTGAGCCTAGACCAGCTGCGACTGGCGAGCCGTAAAAGCTCTTGGACAGATGGACTAGGCTACACCCTCCTGTCTTCGGAGGTGAGCGACATGAGGACCCCCAGGACTTCATTGATAGGTGCAGGGATAAACTGCACAACATGAGGATATTAGAGTCGTATGGGGTAGATTTCACCACTTTCTAGTTGGAGGGCAGGGCCCGCAGATGGTGGCAGTATTATCTTCTCGGCAGGCGAGTGGGTTCTCCTCCCATGACATAGGACCAGTTTACACAGCTTTTCTTGGATAGGTATACTCCACCCTCCCAGAGGGAAGAGTTGCGGTGTCAGTTTGAGCAGCTCGAGTAGGGTGAGATGTCTGTTACCGATTATGAGGCGAGATTTTCTAAGTTGTCTCGCCATGCACTTATGATACTTCCTACGGATGCAGAGAGAGTGCGGAGATTTGTTACGGGGTTGCACCCTAGTATTCGAGCTAGCATGGCCAGAGAGGTTGAGTTGGGTACTGATTGTCAGCTGGTGGTAGAGATTGCTCGAAGGATTGAGGGCTAACGCCAGAGGGGTAAAGAGAAGATGTAGCAGGACAAGAGGACCCGATTCTCTGGAGAGTTTAGAGGTGCCCCAGCTAGGGGCAGAGCTCAGTTTGGGAGGGGCAGCCTAACAGGCCCACATATCCAGCACCACCACCACCTCCTCGGGGTGCTCCAACGCGACCCTATTTTTGTGCTATGCCAGAGAGTTCTTATCGTCCACCAGTTCATTAGGGTTCTTCCGGTGCCTATTTCAGTGCCATCCCAGAGAGTTCATACCGTTCACCAGCCATTCAGGGTCCTCCCAGTGGGTATTCAAGCCATCAGGGTCAGACTTTGGGGCAGCAGTCTATGGTACCGTGGGGCTGTTACGAGTGTGGGGATCTAGCTCACCTGAAGAGATTTTGTCCCAGACTTCGGGTCAAGGCAGTACAGCAGGGTCATCAGCCTATGATTACAGCACTAGCCGTCCGACCGCCCAGAGGCGGAGGACAGGCAGGTAGGGGCTGTCCTAGAGGTAGAGGCTAGGCAGGGGGAGCTATTGTTCAGCCAGGCGGAGGCCAGCCAGCCGGCGCTCCAGCTAGATTCTATGCTTTTCCAGCCAGACAAGATGCAGTGGCCTCCAATGCCGTGATCACAGGTATTATTTTTGTATGCGGTAGGGATGATTCAGTATTATTTGATCCAGGGTCTACCTATTCATAGATGTCATCTCTGTTTGCTCATTTCCTGGATAGTCCTCGTGAGTCCTTGGGTACTCCTGTTTTTGTGTCCACTCCTGTGGATGATTCTGTGGTTGTGGATCGAATCTACCGGTCCTGTGTGGTAACATTCTGTGGTTACTAGACTAGAGTGGACCTTCTGTTAGTTGGTATGATCGACTTTGAGGTCATCCTGGGCATGGACTGGTTATCCCCATATCACGCCATCTTTGATTGTCATGTCAAGACTATTACCTTAGCGATGCTAGAGTTACCGAGATTAGAGTGGAAGGGTTCCTTTGTTAGTACAGCTAGTCGGATCATCTCTTTTCTGAAGGCTCGACATATGGTCAAGAAGGGTTGTTTAGCAAATCTAGCTTATGTTCGGGATACAACCGCAAAGTCTCCGACGATTAATTCATTGCCAGTAGTTCAGGAGTTCGCCGATGTGTTTCCTTCTGACCTTCCAGGCATGCTGCCAGATCGTGATATTGATTTCTGTATTGATTTGGCTCCAGGAACCCAACCTATATCTATCCCACCGTACCGTATGGCTCCGAAAGAGTTGAAGGAGCATCTTGAGGAGTTATTGGCAAAGGGGTTTGTGAGACAAAGTGTATCACCTTGGGGTGCACCAGTGTTATTTTTGAAGAAGAAAGATGGGACTATGCGGATGTACATTGATTACCGCCAGTTGAAAAAGGTTACCATCAAGAACAAGTACCCGTTGCCGCGTATCGATGATTTGTTTTACCAGTTGCAGGGTGCTTCTAAAATCGACTTGAGGTCAGGGTACCATCAGTTGAATATTCGGGTCTCAGATGTTCCGAAGATGGCCTTCCGTACTAGATATGGAAATTATGAGTTTCTAGTGATGTCCTTTGGCTAGACTAATGCCCCAGCGACGTTTATGGATTTGATGAACTGGGTGTTCAGGCCTTATATTGATTCGTTTGTTATTGTCTTTATTGATGACATCTTGATCTACTCACGTAGCCTGGGGGAGCACGAGCAACATTAGAGAGTAGTATTTCAGACATTGCGAGAACATAATCTATATGCTAAGTTCTTCCAGTGTGAGTTTTGGCTAGAGTTTGTGGCATTCTTGGGGCATGTTGTATCAGGAGAGGGTAGTAAGGTGGATCCCAAGAAGATTGAGGCAGTTCAGAGTTGGCCTTGTCCCACTTTGGTGACTGAGATCAATAGTTTCCTGGGGTTAGCATGTTATTATCGCCGGTTCGTGCAGGGTTTCTCATCCATTGTAGCACCTCTGACTAGATTGACCCAAATGGGTGCTCCATTCCATTGGTCCGATGATTGTAAGGGGAGCTTTTAGAAGCTCAAGACAGCTTTGACTACAACACCGGTTCTAGTGTTGCCTTCCAGCTCGGGGATGTATACGGTATATTGCGACGCTTCACGCGTTGGCCTGGGTTGTGTATTGATGCAGGAGGGGCGAGTTATTGCATATGCTTCGTGTCAGCTGAAAATTCATGAGATAAATTACCCTGTGCACGGCCTAGAGTAATCCGCGATTGTTCATGCTCTTAAGATCTAGAGGCATTATATTTATGGGGTGTCATGTGAGGTTTACACTGATCATCGCAGCTTACAGCATTTGTTCAAGCAAAATGATCTCAATTTGAGGCAGCGTAGATGGCTTGAGTTACAGAAGGATTATGACATCACCATTCTTTATCATCCGGGCAAGGCAAATGTGGTTGCGAATGACTTAAGCAGGAAGACAGAGAGTACGGGTAGCTTGGCATTCATTTCAGTAGAGGAGAGGCCACTAGATTTGGACATTCAGTCCTTGGCTAACAGACTTGTGAGGTTGGACATTTCAGAGCCTAGCCGAGTTCTTGCATGTGCTGTTGCCCAGTCTTCACTATTAGAACAGATCAAGGCTCGACAGTTTAATGATCCGCACTTGGCAGTCCTTATAGAGACGATACTACAGGGTGCTGCCAAGGAGGTTTCTATTGGCGAGGATGGTGTCTTGCGACTCCAGGGTCATCTGTGTGGTCCTAATGTGGATGGCTTGAGGGAGATGATTCTAGAGGAGGCACACAATTCTCGGTATTCTATTCATCCAGGTGCTACGAAGATGTATCGTGACCTGTGACAACATTATTGGTGGCAGCGGATGAAGAAAGACATAGTTGAGTATGTGGCTAGGTGTCTAAATTGCCAGCAGGTCAAGTATGAACACCAGCGGCCAGGTGGCCTACTTCAACAGATGACTATACTTGAGTGGAAATGGGAGCGCATTACCATGGACTTTATAGTTGGGTTGCCGCGGACCTTGTGGAAGTTTGATGCAGTTTGGGTCATTGTCGACAGGTTGACTAAGTTAGCACACTTCATTCTGGTTGTGACTATATATACTTCAGAGAAATTGGCCCAGATTTATATTCGGGAGATAGTTCGGTTGCACGGTGTGCCTGTTTTCATCATATCAGATAGAGTCCGTCAGTTCACTTCACATTTCTTGAGAGCCGTACAGAGTGAGTTGGGGACCTCATGATGCTGCACTTGCGTTAAATATGTTAACATAATGCTCTTTTCCTTTTTAACTTATGTTCAATTTGTTATGGAATGGAAAACAGATAACTATAAAACTCAATCTTTTATTTGTAAAATAATTTCATATCATTCATTCTTCTAAACCATCATGGGGAAGTGTTCCTTCTGACAACAGTTGTTTGCTCTAATATTTTTCGCCTATAGACATGATGGACACTTTCTCTTGATTTTAAATGCATGAACAATAGTCTAGCCTCCTTTATTGTACAACAAAATTAGAAGGGATTGGTAGTTTATTAAGTGAAGGAATTGTTGGTTTACAAGTTAATAGTTTAAAACATGTGAAGGAATATGTGGTTTATGCTTCCATCATAACCTTGTGCTAGCTATTATAACATATGGGGAGCTTGTAGCAAATTTTGAAAAGTCCAAGATGCTTATGACTATGACCGACTGAATGTTCGAAAAGAACAAGAAAATATGTGCCTAGTCGTGTTATTATTTTAGGTAGTTTCACTATATTGATACAAACTTCCAATATAAAGTATCTTTCAGTTAATTAAGATGCTTCTTTTAATGTCTAAACTTCCAGCTTCCTCTTTTTCTTTAATTTGTGACAATTTTCTGTCCTTCCTCATATAATTTTCTTTTTTCCAGGCGGTCAGGCTCTGTGCCAAATCAAGGGAAGCTGTCAGTTCTCCTGTCGAGCATTTAACCCTTCAATATCAGGTTAGTTTTTTAATTTCTTATTCTCAAATTTTTATATATCATTCTATTTTTAATGATATTTTGTAAACTTTTCTTTATACAGGTTCGCCATATTGACACATGTGAGAAGAGTGAACTGCACAAGTTACAGCAATTGAAGGATGAACAAGGTTTGTGTTACTTTCCTGGATTTTCTTTGGCCTCATATGTATCGGGGGGATTTCGCATTTACATGGTTATACTTTTAGCGTAGTGCTCGGGTTTTTTTCTCATTCTCATTATATATCCTTTATTAGAGCATTTTAAATGTGTGCACATGATTCAGAGTCATTTGATTTATGAACTTTCAGGAGAGTTCTCCACGAGTGATGAGAAGAAGCATAAAGCTTTGAAACGGGAAACGGAGAGGGAATAGCTCAGAGTGTTGATGTAATTTGTTGCGCATGTGTTGGTGCTGGAGATCCTGGATTGGCTAATTTCAGATTCCGCCAGGTTGGTTTACCTTATTACTAAAGATTTGAGAATTTCCTAACTATTTTAGATCTTCAGTTTCTTATTTTTGTTCTTATGTACTCATTCTGGATTCTTGCTTGTTTTAATATTTCAATTGTGTTAAACTTCTTGGTAGGTGCTTATGATGAATCCACTCAGGTTACTGAGCCTGAATGTCATATTCCTTTGGTTCTTGGTGCAAAACAGGTCACTATTGCAATTAATGTCATGTTGACATTCATTTATGAAAAAATGTCACACTAAAGTATATTACAATATTGGATCTTACTGTGAGTTTTATACTAGGCTATTCTTGTCGGTGACCACTGCCAGCTTGGACCAGTCATTATGTGCAAGAAAGCGACACGTGCTAGACTTGCTCAATTTTTATTTATGCTTGTGTTTTTAGGAGTGAAGCCAATTAGGTTACAGGTGATTGCTTGTCTGTTGATGTGTTAACATGTCTATCAGGGTTGGCAGTGGCTGAAGTTAAATTTGAGATTCTCTCTTTCCAGTTATTCTCTTGTTTCCCATATAGTTGGCATAGTGATTAGAAGTGCTTTTTAGTCATCTATGAAGACTTGAGAAGTCTGCTTTGTTGTTTTATTAGGGGGGGGGGGGGGGGGGGGAGGATTGTGGAGTAAGATGTTCCTGGTATTTTAACTTTTCTTCACTAATCCGCCACTTCCCCATACCTTTTTTTTGTGTGGCGGAGCTGCAACAAATCATGCTAGTTTTAAGGTTTTCTGATTTTTCTATGCTTCATGTAGTATTATGTTATTCGGTTATGTCGTTATCTAGTGTAGCTTGTGTATCTGAGCTGTTTTGAGTTTCTATGCTTCTCATTCTAGCTGCTTTTATTTGCTTGCCAAGCAATAATCATTAATCCCCTCTTGCGCACCTCGTTTTTTTCTGTTTTATTTCCTTGGACTTAGAGTTGCCTGGTTACTTCCTCTTTTAAAGTATTATTTAACTTTATTTAACTATTTTTTTTAACTCTGTAAAGCATCAGAATTCTTGTATTCCATTACTAATGTTGATTCTGTTGTCTGTTTGTTTGTAATTCCAGGTACAATATCGTATGCATCCTGCTTTATCTGAGATTCCACCAAATAGCTTTTATGAAGTTACATTCCAAACCATCAATGAAGGGCAATCAACATGCATTGATTTCCTGTGGCCTGTGCCCAACCGTCCCATGTTCTTCTATGTTCAGGTATTATCAGATTGTTTTAGTTGATTCTTCTTTGTTGTTTGTTTTTGAGTTGTGAAAAAATCTATCATTATTATGGATATACTAAAGATTGTTTCTCCTATATAGTTTGTAGGGAATTTTTTCCTGATTTACTTGATATAGTCAAATTTGAATACTTGGTAATTCATCTATAGATGGGACAAGAGGAGATCAGTGCTAGTGGAAGCTGGAAGTTTATAAAGATATTTTCTTGAAAAAGAGGAAGCTAGAAGCTTGAATCACGCATGCACTATGTTGATACAAATTTGCTTCTATTAAGAGTCCAAATGAATAGTGAGTGATTTATAAAGCAAGCTCCAACTAGCATGGGATTGAGGCATAATAGTTGTTGTATACTTGTACTACAGTCATATACTTGTAAAAGCCAATCTGATAGTCCAACTAGTCTGAGCTCTATTTAACTTATTAAATCTATTATTAAGGCAATTATTTTCCTCTAAATCCAACATGTATGCCATGCTATATGAATTTAATACTTTTGCTGGATAAACATCCTAGTTGAAGACTATTATATTTCATCTATTGACATAGTTATTTTATAATTTAGGTCATACAGTCTGATGATCGATAATTTAGCGGGCGGAAGATCTCCATATGATGAAGCATTGCATTAATTATTTGAAGACTATTATTTGTTAGGATTAGTTATATAATTAAGACACTAGCTATTTTCTTCTAACAATATAAATATTTTTTTAAGTTACTGTGATATTAATCTTTTGGATTAGTACTTCCTTTTAGTTTTTAATATTTAATGAATTACATTATGTATTTATGAATCAATATTATTATGTTGATAATTTTTTGAACGAATGTAGTATCTATTATTAATGGTGACTAAACTATTGTCGTTATAGCTTGTGACTTTTACTGACAATTTAACAGGATATATTGGTTATAAAAATAGATGATAAAAGGGAAAATTATATTGTTTCTACAGAGGATATTGTAGCCATTATAATTGCTGTTAAAGATAACTTTTAGCGGCAATTTAATTGAATTTATCAGCCATTAAAATGGATGCTAAAAGGGCATACTAATACGTTTTCAGAAGGAATATTATAGCCATTCTAATTGCCACAAAACAATTACTGCTAAAGGTGTAGACCTTTAGCGACAATTATTTTGAATTTAGCGGCTATAAAAATGGACGTAAAAAGAGCATTAGTAGCCATTTTAGATTGGATTTAGTAGCCATCATAATTGCCGCAAACAATTGCCGTTAAAGCAAATGATATTTAGCGGCAATAAGTCAGACCTTTTACCAGCTTTTGTGAGAAATGCTGCTAAAGGCTTTGCCGACCCTGATTTCAGCGGCTAAACATCAATGGCCGGTAAATGATATAGCGGCTATTGTTATTGCCGCCAATGCCCTTTTTATTGCCGCTAAAGCCCCTTTTTGTTGTAGTGACCCGTGTAGAGTTCAACACAGTATTTCATCCACAGACCAACGGCCAGTCAGAGCAGACAGTTCAGATATTGGAGGACATGCTAAGAGCATGTGTTATTGACTTTGGGGAACAATGGGATCAGTTCTTTCCTTTGGTCGAGTTTGCTTACAACAACAGTTATCAGTCCAGCATCGAGATGGCTCCATTTCAGGCTTTATATGGTCGACGATGTCGTTCTCCCATCGGGTTGTTTGAGCTCGGTGAGGCTAGGTTATATGGTACTGATTTGGTAAAGGATGCCTTGGAAAAGGTAAAGTTGATTCAGGAGCGACTTCGCACAGCACAGTCTAGACAGAAGAGTTACGCGGATCAGAAGGCGCGCAATGTAACATTTATGGTCGGTGAGAAGGTTCTCTTGAAGTCTCGCCGATGAAGGGTGTTATGAGATTCGGAAAGAGGGGCAAGTTGAGCCCAAGGTTTATAGGCCCATTTGAGGTGTTGAGTCGAGTTGAGGAGGTTGCCTATGAGCTTGCTTTACCTCCCAGCCTATCAGGGTTTCATCCAGTTTTTCACGTGTCTATGCTCCGTAGATATTATGACGACTTGTCACACGTGTTAGACTTCATCACTATTCAGTTAGATGAGAGCTCGGGTTATGAGGAGGAGCCAGTTGCTATTGTTGCTAGACAGGATCGCCAGTTGAGATCTAAGAGGATTTTCGCGGTAAAGGTTCAGTGGAGGGGCCAACCAGTCGAGGAGGCGAACTGGGAGTCCGAGGAGGAGATGCAGAGCAGATATCCACACTTATTCAGCACTTCAGGTATGAATCTAAACACGTTCGAGGATGAACGTTTGTTTAAGAGGTGGAGAATGTAACGACCCGACCGGTCGTTTTGCTTTCTAGAACCTCGTTCCCCTGAATAAGACTTCCCGTACTTGTTTTTATTGATTTTTGACTTGCAAGGATGGTTAGTTTGGGATTTGGAAGTGTTCGGGTTGAAATCGGAAAACTTGGTTCCTTAAGGTTGGCTTAAAATGTCAAGTTTGACTTCAATCAACATTTAGAGTAAACGACCTCGAAATCGGAATTTGACAGTTCTAATAGGTTCGTATGATGATTTTCGACTTGGCCGTATGTTCGGATCGGGTTTTGGATGACCCGGAGCGTTTCGGCGCCTAATAGTGGAAGTTGGTTCTTGAAAAACTTTGAAGTTCTTTAAATTCGGTT
The DNA here is from genome assembly GCF_001879085.1 of Nicotiana attenuata. Classification (NCBI taxonomy): domain Eukaryota; kingdom Viridiplantae; phylum Streptophyta; class Magnoliopsida; order Solanales; family Solanaceae; genus Nicotiana; species Nicotiana attenuata. The sequence continues at coordinate 377,949 of NW_017670896.1, read as the reverse complement.
TGGAGCGGGTTTTGGTGATATCGAGGTTCGAATTGAATTTCGAGACAAGTAATAGTTCTGTAATGTCATTTAATACTTGCACGCAAAATTTGGAGTCATTCCGAGTAGTCTAAGTATGATTCGGCGCATTAGGAGAATTTGGAAAATTGAAGTCCAAAGTTTGATTCAATTTGGTTTTGTGGCATGATTCTTGGTTTCGTTGTTGCTTTTTGCATTTCGAGAGTTCGAGCCAGTCCGTATTATCATTATAGACCTGTTAGTGCCTTTGGACGGGGTCCTGAGTGGCTCGGGTGAGTTTTGGACCCCTCGGAGCAATATGCAAGAAACCAGAAATGCCCAGTTCTGGTTCCTTCTTCGAACGCGAAGGGACCATCGCGTTCGCGTAGAAGGAGTTGGGACTGGGGGGAAAATATGCAACGCGTTCGCGAAGCAACCCTCGCGTTCGTAAAGGGTAGGCCAAGCCAGCCTACGCATTCGTGAGACCTTGGTCGCGTTCGCGATAAAGGGTCTTCGGGGGGCTGAGTCATTTGCCTTCGCGAACGTGAGGCCTCTTTCGCGTTCGCGAAGAAGGAGGCAGCTGGGCAGTGAGTTTAAAATCGGGACTTAGGCATTTTTAGGATCATTTATTACACTCTTGGGCGATTTGAGAGCTCTTAAAGAGGGGATTTCGACCTAGCTTTGTGAGGTAAGTAATTTCTACCTAATGTGAGTTTCATATATAGTTTATGGGTTGATTATAATATGTAAATTAGTGAAAATTATGGGTTTAGGGGGAAACCTAGGTTTTTGATAAAAATGGAGTTTTACCACGAAAATGGTTATGGAACTTAATGAAAATCATATATTTATGTTCCTAAGGTTACGGGTAACAACTTTCTTCAAAAATTTCCGGAATCCGGGCACGTGGTCCCGGGGATGAATTTTAGGAATCTTGCATTTAGAGTTGGAAAATTACTTTAATAGTTGGGATATGAACTTTTAAGCCTATACTGATTAGTTTTTACACTATTTGGATAGTTTTGGATGATTCGGCACTGAATTGAGGGTTTTGGCATAAGCTTGGACCAGAGAGTAGGCTTTGAGGAGAGGTAAGTCTCTTTTCTAACCTTGTAAGAGGAAAAATTACCTATTGGTGAACTTAATTAATATGTGGTTATTTGTGGGGGCTACGTACGCACGAAGTGACGAGAGTCCGTACGAAGTAAAAAGGTGGAATTACGGAGTAAATAATAATATTTTAATTATTTCAATACTGAGAAACCCATCATCACCCCAAAACCCGGTGTCACAAGTGCATAAGCATCAACTAGGAAAAATAAAATAAAATACATCATCTGTCAGGAATACAACTTTGGACAGAAGAGAGAAATATAAATACTCTGAAGGAGACACAGCTGGCTGCGGATCGTAATATAAGATGCAGCTCACCTAAGTTCCCGTATCAACTACGCCGCTGCGCCCACAAGGCCACTAGACATACATGTGCCTGTAGAACAAAATGTACAGCAAGTGTAGTATGAGCACGAAAACAACGCGTACCCACTAAGTATCCCGTCTAACCTCGAAGAAGTAGTGATGAGGGGTCGACTCCGACACTTACTATGGGCTATAAATAAAATGCCAATGATATGATTTAAACATGAGTTATATAAAATGGTTGTAAGCTCAATAGTTTGAAGTAAGTAAGAAATTCTTTCATAATTAAGGAATCTCCAAATTTATTTCTCATCATTTAACAATTTATCTCAGGCCCAAAAGGCAATATCATTTATTATAAATTTCAAAGAAATCTATTCAATCATGCGCAAATCATGTCGAGGTTGTACGACCCGATCAAACATATAAATATAAACTGTCATTGCCGAGGGTCGAACGACACGAACCATAGATGCATCTATTAATCTGCCGAGGCGAAAGACCCGCTCCCATGAGAGTAGTAGAAATTTACCCCGCTCGTGGAATATAATTGCGACACGGTTACACATAGATTTGTTAAGTTATTATAATATTCCTCAATTCTTTTCGAAAATACGAAGTTCAAATGAAAACATTTAAAATCTTAAATTCGTCAATTTCAATTTTTTTCAAGACAATTATTATGCAACCTCAATCTTGCTTCTTCTCAAGGCAAACAATAACCATAAACCAAATAGCAATATCAACAAGGCATGATGTAAACCTAACACTACCCGGACATAGGCATAGCTAGTAGCTACGTACAGACTCTCGTCACCTCGTGCGCACGTAGACCCCATAATTAGAAGAACATATTAATTAGTTCACCTATGGGGTTAATTCCCTCTTACAAGGTTAGAAGGGAGACTTACCTCGCTCCGAAGTTCCATCGCCGGCTCCCAAGCCTTTCCAACAACTCAAGCTGATGCCCAACGCTCCAAAACTAGTCAACAAACGAGCAATTCCATAAATATATACTCTAATACTCACAACAATTTGATTCAAACAAATTCCCAACTCCGCTTGAAAAGTTGATAAAATCACCCTCGGGCCCGCGTGCCTGGATTCCGAAAATTTTCGAAGATAAACTATACCCATAACCTCACGAACTCAAAATATATAATTTATTCTCAATTCCATGCCCAAATTCATGGTCAAAATCCAAAAATACCAAATTCTTGATTTTCTACCAAAACCCCACAATTTCTACAACTTTCCATGTTTAAATCCTTATACAAACCATGTATTTAACTTATAATGAGGTGAGAATAACTTACCTTGACATAGATAATGAAAACCCCCACTTGAAACTCTCAAAAAATCGTCCAACCAAGAGAGAATGAAAGAAAATGGGCCAAATCCCCGTTTTAAAGAAACTTCACTGCCCAGCAGCACTTCCGCACCTGCGAAACAATAACCGCTTTTGCGGTTCTGCAGGTGCCGCTAATATTCCGCTTTCGCGGAGATGCCCCCAGCTGCCTGCTTCCGCTTCTACGCCTTCCCTTCCGTAGGTGCGATCTCGCTTCTGCGGCGAAATAACTGCATCTGGGATCTCAGCTCTGCCCAACACAAATCGCATATGCGCCCTTCTTGGCCACTTCTGCGGCTCCGCGCCTACGGCCCAAATCTCGCAGGTGCGGTTACACCAGAAGGAAGCTGCTCCAGCACTCCTACCCAAGTCCAAACTCGATCCGTTTACCATCCGGAATCCACTCGAGGACCTCGGGACCTCAACCAATTAAACCAACACGTCCCTAAACACATTACGAACTTAGTCGAGCCTTCAAATCACATCAAACAACATCATCATCACGAATCGCAACCCAATTCAAGTTTAATGAGCTTTAGAACTTCAAACTTCTATATTCGAGGCCGAAACCTATCAAATTACGTCTGATTGACCTCAAATTTTGCACACACGTCACATTCTACATTACGGACTTACTCTAACTTTCAAAATTGAAATCCGACCCCAATATCAAAAAGTCTATCTCCGGTCAAACTTCTCAAAAACCTTCAAATGTCTAACTTTCGCCAAATGACCCCGAAATGACCTACAGACCTCTAAATACATATCCGGGCGTGCTCCCAATACCTGAATCACCATACGCGGCTATTCTCTGGCTCGGAATCCCAAACGGATATCAATAACATTGAAATGCACTTCAACCCAAACTTATGAAATTCTTCCAAAATGCTAACTTCCACGGTAGGCGCTGAAATGCTCCTGGGTCATCCAAAGCCCGATCCGAACATACGCTCAAGTCTGAATCATCATACAAACCTGTTGGAACCTTCAAAACCCGATTTCGAGGTCGTTTACTCAAAAACCATACCTTAGTCAATTTTTCCAACTTAAAGCTTCCGAAATGAGAATTTTTTTTCCAAATTAACTCCGAACTCCCCGAAATTCAATTCCGACCACACGTACCAGTCATAATACTAAAGTGAAGCTGCTCATGGCCTCAAACCTCCATACGACACGCTAGAGCTCAAAACGACCGGTCGAGTCGTTACATTTTGTAACGACCCGACCGGTCATTTCGAGAGTTATAGCCCCTTCCCCCCATTTCCTGCTTCTTTTGTGTTCTACAGCTATATTATGCTATACCGGGTTAGTTGGTTTGGGTCCGGAGTGGTTTTGGAGTGAATGGAGACACATAGTGAGTGGATGTTGACTTATATGTAAACGACCCTGGATTTTAACTTTGATGGTTATGTTAGCTCCGTTGGGTAATTTTGGACTTAGGAGCGCGTCCGAAATGTGATTTGGAGGTCCGTAGTGGAATTAGGCTTGAATTTGCGGAAGTTGGAATTTTGGCGAATTTGACTAGGAGTGGAAATTTTGATATCGAGGCCGGATTTGATTTACGGAAGTTGGAGTAGGTTTGTGGTGTCATTATGACTTGTTGCAAAATTTAAGGTCAATCGGACGTGGTTTGATAGGTTACGGCATCGTATGTGGAATTCACGAAGTTTAGCAGTTCTTTAGGCTTGAATCCGGGTGTAATTTGGTGTTTTGATGTTGTTTTGAGTGATTTGAAAGATCGACTAAGTTTGCATAGGGTTATATGACTTGTTGGCATGTTTAGTTGAGGTCCTGGGGGCCTCAGGTGGAATTTGGGAGGTTTCGCACTTGGTTTTGGAATTGAATGAACAACTGAAATGCTATTGTTACTGTTCTAATTGCACCAGCGGAGTGGGAACCGTGGGTGCGAGTCCGCAGAAGCGAAGAAGGAGCCGCAGAAGTGGACAAGGGCGAGTAGGGCAGAGGCCAGAAGTGCAAAGACTTTGCCGCACTTGCGAGGGTCACAGAAGCGAAAAGCTGAGCGCAAGTGCGATGGTTGGCCGCAGGTACGATGGATTCCCGCACCTGAGATATGCGCAGATGCGGACTTGTAGCCGAAGGAGCGGAGTCTAGGATTCTAAGGGAAATCCGTACCTGCGATGGAATTTTTGCAGGTGCGGCGTCGCAGATGCGACAAGGGGTCCGTAGGTGCGGTTTTGCTGGGTAGAACCTATAAAAAGAAGACTTTGAAATTTTTCATCATTTCATCATTTTTGAGCTCCGAGTTAGGGGATTTTGAGAGGGATTTCGAAGTAATCACTGAGGTAAGTCCCTTGAGCCTATCTATCTTCAATAATGGTGTTTCCCCACTGATTTTACACCTATTCGGTGAGTTTTGAGGTGAGATTTGGGAGATTAGGGCTTGAGAATTGGAGAGTGAATTTTGGGGTTTTGGAGGGGAAAATAATGTCGGATTTTGATAAATTTACTATGATTAGACTCGTGAGTGAATGGGCTTATGGGTTTTATGACTTTTGTCGGATTTCGAGACATGGGCCCGAGGGCCAGGTTTGAGTCTATTTTGGATTTTGGCTTTAATTTGGTAGTTTTCTTATGGAATTGATCCCTTTAGCCTATATTGATTGTAATGTATTACTTGTGACTAGATTCGGGACGTTTGGAGGCCGATTTGAGAGGCAAAGGCATTGCGGAGTAAAGATTTGCTTGGTTTGAGATAAGTACCGCTTTCAAATTTGGTTATGAGGATTCAAAAACCCCAAATTATGTGTTATTCTATTGGTATTGAGGTGAGGCACATGCCAAGTGATGGGCGTGCGGGCGTGCACCGTGAGAATTGTGACCTGGTTGGTTCCATGGCACTGTGTAATGACTCTATCTTGTTGATATTCATGTTTTCACCATGTGATAAAGTAATAGATCTGTAAATCATGCTAGATATCATGTTAGGCTTTATGCCGGTACTGTTGGGACCCTTAGTGGTTGTTTCTTGCTGTCATCTCACTATTTTCATTGATATTTACACAGCCATGTTCATGTGTTTTTATATCATATCTCAGTCTCAGTTATTTGTTGATACATCATACCATTGTTCCGGGTTAGTTTTCATAACATTGTGAGCCCGTGGGTGAGACTGGAGAGGTTGATGACTGAGTGAGGCCGAGAGCCTGATTATGAGTGACAGTTATGGGATTGGGCTGCACGCCGCAGCGGTTATATTGATGTTATGATAGCGCGTGGGCTGTAGGAGCCCCTCCGGAGTCTGTAACACACCCCAGTGAAAGTAGTTGATATTATTGAGGGATGGATCTTCCCTGGACATGGATCTTGTCCGAAGTACTTGATACCTGGAGATGGATCTTCTCCATAGGGCTAGATTGGCCTTCCTCGGTACTGGGTGACTTACAGTCAGTGATGTATATGTTCCGAGATGGATCTTCCCTGGGATGTATGGGCCATATACAGTACCGAATGGTTGAGCATTTGAGAGTGTGAGCACTTGAGGCTGACGACGTGGTGCATCACATACAATATGTGCATTGGCATGTAGATATAGCAAAGTTATATTCTTTATACTATTCAGATCTGCTTTACTTTACTGTTTTGTGCCGTTTATTTAATTTGAAAGTATGCCTATGTTTCTGCACAATTATTTCTATTTTATCTGCACTGGTTGAGTTCTTCACTACCTTTCAGTCCAATGTTTGGACTCGTTACTTACAGAGTTGGTGTACATACATTACTCCCTGCACCTCGTCTGCAGATCCAGGAGACTCTTTTCACGGCAGCGGTTGCTGATTGAGACTCCAGAGTTTGGAGACTATCGAGGTAGCTGCATAGAGTTTGCAGGCCTTGACTCTCCTTCTTTATCATTAGTTGTGTTTTCAGTTATTTCTTTAGACACTGTAGTGGATTGTATTCTGAATAGACGCTCATGTACTCAGTGACACCCCGGTTTTGGACTGGATTGTATCGCACTTTGGGATTTATTATGTTTTCAAAATGGTTTCTTTAATGTTAACTGCTTCTATCATTATTTTAAAGTTATTTTGCTGTGTTGGGTTGTTAAGTTGAGGCTGGCCTAGTTCCACGATAGGCGCCATCATGATGGTTGATTTTGGGTCGTGACAAGTTGGTATCAGAGCCTAGGTTACATAGGTCTTACGAGTCATGAGCGAGTTTAGTAGAGTCTTGCGGATCGGTACAGAGACGTCTATACTTATCTTCGAGGGACTGCAAAACTCTTAGGAAACTTCACATTCTTGAATTCTTATCGTGCGACTCTGTTGATACTGGTAACTAAACTTCTATCATTCTATTCTCTCACAGACGGGGAGGACACGTGCTACTGTGTAGGACGGACAGCCACTAGTGGCACCAGTCGGGGCAGCGAGAGGACGAGGTCACGGTAGAGGCCGTGGTAGAGGCAGAGGTGTAGCCCGCACAGCAGCTAGGGAAGCACCTGCTGATCCACCAGATGCCCCAGTTCAGGATCAGGTCCCAGTTGTAGATGCACCAGCGGGACCAGCTCAGGCACCAGCCATGCACATCGTGATCCCAGGCCTTCGGAGGCCTTAGCTCAGATTCTGATCGTGTGCACCAGTCTTTCTCAGGCGGTCTCTGTTTCTACTGTAGCATCTACTTCCCAGGCTGGGGGAGGAACTCAGACTCCCACCGCCCGCACACCAGAGCAGGCGGTTCAGGGACTCCAGACACCGGGGGCACCACTAGCCCAGCCGATTGCACCTGCTCAGGATTATATGGTCCCCGTCATGCCTGATGATGAGCAGCGTAGATTGGAGAGGTTTGGGAGACTCCAGCCCCCATCTTTCAGCGATGCATAGGGAGAGGATGCGCAGGATTTCTTGGATAAGCGTTAGAGGATTCTCCGTACAGCAGGTATTCTAGATACCAGTGGGATCTCGTTCACTACTTTTCAGTTTACTAGAGCTGCCTTTACCTGGTAGAAGACGTATGAGAGGCGTAGGCCAGTTGGTGCAGCGCCACTTACGTGGAAGGAGTTCTCCGTTCTCTTCCTTGAGAAGCATGTGTCGTAGTCTCGCAGAGAGGAGTTGCGCAGGCAGTTCGAGAGCTTGCGTTAGGATGACATGACTGTGACGCAGTATGAGATGAGATTTTATGAGTTAGCCCGTCATGCTGTTTGGTTGGTTCCCACATGAAGGGAGAGTATTAAGAGGTTTATTGATGGCCTCACATTTCAGTTGCGGGTACGTATGACCAGAGAGAGGGTGTCTAGTGCTACCTTTGATGAGGTTGTTGACATTGCTCGGGAGATAGAGTAGGTCCGCAGTCAGGAGCGGGTTGAGAGGGAGGCCAAGAGGTCTCGTGGATCAGGTAGCTTTGGTGGTGTTCCCTCTGGAGTTCAGTTTCCCATGGCAGAGGTCGTCCTTACAGGCATGCTCAGACGGCCCGCCCAGTTCACCGTGGTGTATCATCTGGCCATAGTTCTCACAGTTCTCAGCAGGGCCACTCATCTCTCAATGCCCTTCTAGCTCAGAGTTCGTCTCATGAACCATCAGCTCAGGGTTCATCTATGTCGGGGCCTTCTAGCGAGTATCCCGGTGCTCGGGGCTCCGTTCAGTTCCCGCCGGCATTCGCCGGTAGAGGTTGCTTTGAGTGTGGAGATTTGTGTCATATGAAGAGGTACTGTCCCCGCCTTACGGGAGGTTCATCTCAGTAGAGGAGTCAGCATTCAACTTAAACACCAGTTACTTCACTACCCGGCCAGCCAGCTCGGGGTATAGCTCAGTCAGCTAGGGGTCGCCCTAGAGAGGGAGGCCGATCATGTGGAGGTCAGTCCCATTTCTATGCACTTCCTGCCAGACCAGATGCCATTGCTTCAGACACAGTAACCACAGGTATTATCTCCGTATGTCATCGAGATGCTTCTGTATTATTTGACCTTGGTTCCACCTATTCATATGTGTCGTCATATTTTGCTCATTATCTGGACATGCCCCGTGAGTCTCTAGTTTCATTTGTTCTTGTATCTACACTGGTGGGTTATACAATTATTGTAGACCGCATATACCAGTCATGTGTTGTGACTATTGGGGGATTAGAGACTAGAGTTGATCTGTTGCTGCTTAGTATGGTTGACTTTGATGTGATATTGAGCATGGATTGATTGACTCCATGTCATGCTATTCTGGACTATCACGCTAAGACGGTGACGTTGGCTATGCCAGGGTTGCCACAGATTGAGTGGCGAGGTTCATTGGATTATGTTACCAATAGAGCGATTTCATTCTGGAAGGCCCAGCGGATGGTTCGGAAGGGTTGTCTTTCTTATTTGGCCTTCGTGAGGGATGTTAGTGCAGAGACTCCTACTATTGATTCTGTTCCGGTGGTGTGAGATTTTCCGGATGTGTTTCCCGCAAATCTGTTGGGCATGCCGCCGGACAGGAATATTGACTTCGGTATTGATTTGGTGCCGGTCACTTAGCCCATTTCTATTCCACCGAATCGTATGACACCGGAAGAGTCAAAGGAATTGAAGGAGCAGCTTCAGGAACTCCTTGATAAGGGATTTATTCGGCCTAGTGTGTCACCTTGGGGTGCACCAGTTCTATTCGTGAAGAAGAAGGATGGCACTATGAGAAATGTGCATTGATTACAGGTAGTTGAACAATGTCACAACCAAGAACAAGTATCCTTTACCTTGTATTGATGATCTATTTCACCAGCTTTAGGGAGCGAGGGTGTTCTCCAAGATTGATCTGCAATTGGGGGTTCACCAGCTGAAGATTAGGGACTCGAATATTCTTAAGACAACTTTCAGGACCCGATATGGTCATTATGAGTTCCTTGTGATGTCTTTTGGGTTGACCAACGCCCCAGCAGTGTTCATGCATTTGATGAATAGCGTGTTTCGGCCTTATCCCGACTCGTTCATTATTATATTCATTGATGATATCTAGGTTTACTCTCGTAGCCAGGAGGAGCACGCCGAGCATTTGAGGGTTGTATTGCAGCGGCTGAGGGAGGAGAAGCTTTATGTCAAATTCTCCAAGTGCGAGTTTTGACTCAGTTCAGTGGCGTTCTTGGGCCACGTGTGTCCAGTGAGGGTATTTAGGTGGATCCGAAGAAGATAAAGGCGGTTCAGAGTTGGCCCAGACCGTCCTCAGCCACAGAGATTCGGAGCTTTCTTGGTTTGGCTGGTTATCACCGTCGGTTCGTTCAGGGTTCTCGTCTATTACATCACCCTACCAAATTGACCCAAAAGGGTGCTCCTTTCAGGTGGTCGGACGAGTGTGAGGAGAGCTTTCAGAAGCTCAAGACTGCCTTGACCATAGCTCTAGTGCTAGTTTTGCCATCAGCTTCTGGTTCTTATACAATATATTGTGATGCTTCTCGGGTCGATATAGGGTGTGTTTTGATGTAGGAGGGTAGAGTGATTGCTTATGCTTTACATCAGTTGAGGCTCCATGAGAAGAACTATCCAGTTCATGATTTGGAGTTGGCTGCCATTGTTCACACGTTGAAGATTTGGAGGCACTATCTCTATGGCGTGTCTTGTGAGGTATTTACTGATCATCGTAGACTGCACCACTTGTTCAAGCAGAAGGATCTCAATTTGAGGCGGCGAAGATGGTTGGAGTTGCTAAAGGACTATGATATTACCATTTTGTACCGTCCGGGAAAGGCCAATGTGGTGGCCGATGCCTTGAGTAGAAAGGTAGTGAGTATGGGTAGTCTTGCATTCCTTCCTGTTGGTGAGAGACCTGTTGTAGTTGATGTTAAGCCTTTTTTAACCAGTTCGTGAGATTGGATATTTCAGAGCCCAGTCGGGTTCTAGCTTGTGTGGTTTCTCGATCTTCCTTATTCGATTGCATCAGAGAGCGCCAGTACGATGATCCTTATTTGCTTGTCCTCAAGGACAGGGTTCAACATGGTGATGTCAGAGATGTGATTATTGGTGATGATGGGGTATTAAGGATGCAGGGTCGGATATGTTGCCCAATGTAGATAGGCTACGGGAGTTGATTCTTTAGGAGGCACACAGATCGCGGTATTCTATCCATCCAGGTGCCGCGAAAATGTATTCGGGTTTGAGACAACACTATTGGTGGAGGAGAATGATGAAAGATATAGTTGGGATTGTAGCTCGGGGTCTCAACTGTCAGCAGATCAAATATGAGCATCAGAGACCGAGTGACTTGCTTCAGAGGTTAGAGATCCCGGAGTGGAAGTGGGAGCGGATCACCATGGATTTCGTAGTTGGGGTCCCACATACTTCGAGGAAGTTCGATGCTATTTGGGTGATTGTGGATCGACTGACCAAGTCCGCGCACTTCATTCCAATTGGTACTACCTATTCTTCAGAGCGGTTGGCCGAGATTCACATCAGAGAGATTGTTCGCCTACACGGTGTGCCAGTTTCCATCATTTCAGACCGAGGCACGCAGTTTACATTGCAGTTTTGGAGAGCCGTGCAGCGAGAGTTGGGCACTCAGGTGGAGTTGAGCACATCATTTCACCCTCAGATGGACAGGCAGTTCGAGCGCACTATTCAGATATTGGAGGACATGCTAGCACTTGTGCCGTTGATTTTGGGGATTCATGGGACCAGTTTCTGCCACTCGTAGAGTTTGCTTACAACAACAATTATCAATCGAGTATTCAGATGGCTCCGTATGAGGCTTTATATGGGAGGTGGTGTAGATATCCGGTGGGATGGTTTGAGCCATGTGAGGATAGGCTTTTGGGTACAATCTTGGTTCAGGATGTATTGGACAAGGTGAAATTCATCCAAGAGTGACATCGCACGGCGCAGTCGAGACAGTAGAGTTATGACGACAGAAAGGTCCGTGATGTGTCCTCCATGGTTGGGAGAAGGTGTTGCTGAAGGTTTCTCCCATGAAGGGTGTTACGAGATTTGGGAAGAAGGGCAAGTTGAACCCTCGGTTTATTGGGCTGTTTGAGGTGCTTCGGAGGATTGGGGAGGTGGCCTATGAGCTTAATTTGCCACCTAGCTTATTGAGTGTGCATCTAGTATTTCATGTTTCTATGCTTGGAAGTATATCGGCGATCCATCTCATGTTTTGGCACGGTTGTTGGATGGGGATTTGACTTATGATGTGGAGCCGGTGGCTATTTTGGGGCATCGGGTTCGAAAGTTGAGGTTAATGGACATAGCTTTAGTGAAGGTACAGTGGAGAGGTCAGCCCGTGGAGGAGGCTACTTGGGAGAGCGAGCGGGAAATGCGGAGCAGATACCCATACCTATTTGAGGCTCGATGTATGATTCTAGACCCATTCGAGGACAAACATTTGTTTAAGATGGGGAGGATGTAACGACCCGGCCGGTCATTTTAAGATTTATAGCCCCGTTCCCCCATTTACTGCTTCTTTTGTGTTCTACAACTATATTATGATATACCGGGTTAGTTGGCTCGGGTCCGGAGTGGTTTTGGAGTGCATTGAGACACATAGTCTCTTAGCTGAAAGCTTAAGTTAGAAAAGTTGACCGGATATTGACTAATGTAAAAAAACCTCGGATTTGAATTTTGATGGTTCCTTAGCTCCGTTAGGTGATTTTAGACTTAGGAGCGCATCCAGAATGTGATTTGGAGGTCCGTAGTGGAATTAGGCTTGAATTGGCAAAAGTTGGGATTTTGGCGAACTTGACCGGCAGTGGCAATTTTGATATCGGGGTCGGATTTGATTTCCGGAAGTTGGAGTAGGTTTGTGGTGTCATTTATGACTCGTGTGAAAAATTTGAGGTCGATCGGACGTTATTTGATAGGTTTCGGCGTCGTTTGTGGAATTCGGAAGTTTAGAAGTTTTTAGGCTTGAAGTCGGGTGTAATTTGGTGTTTTGATGTTTTTTGAGTGATTCGAAGGTTCAAATAAGTTCGCATGGGGTTATATGACTTTTTGGCATGTTTGGTTGAGGTCCCGGGGGCCTCGGGTGGATTTTTTGAGGTTTTGGACTTCGTTATGGAATTGAATGAGCTGCTGAAGTGTTGTTGTTGCTGGTATAATCGCACTTGCGGAGTGGGAACCGCATGTGCGAGTCCGCAAAAGCGAAGAAGGAGCCTCAGAAGCACCCAAGGGCAAGCTAGGCATAAGCCGCAGGTGCGAAGACTTTGCCACACTTGTGAGGGTCGCAGAAGTGAAAAGCTGAGCGCAACTGTACCTGCGATAGGCGCAGATGCGGTCTTGAAGCCGCAGGAGCGGAGTTTGGGATTCTAAGGGAAATTCGCATCTACAATGGAATTTCCATAGATGCGGCGTCGCAGATGCGACAAGGGGTTCACAGGTGCGGTTTTGCTGGGCAGAACCTATAAATAGAAGACTTCTATCACGACCCAAACCGATGGGCCGCGACGAGTGCCCGAGTCCTACCTGTCGAACACCCTTAAGCATGCGACTAAGATATAAACATGAATAATATCTGCTGAATTACGAGAGTAGCATGCACGAGGAAAAGCTATCCAAAAGACATATATACATATATGTGCGGATTACAGTGAGCGAGCCGACAAGGCCGCGATAGACAACTATATACCCAAAACTGAAAGCCGACAAGGCCACATACTATCCAACTATACATAACTGTCTACAGAATACTAATAGAAATACAACTGTACAAAGACGGGACTAAGACACGTCATACCCATATATCTATATATATAAACATATCGTACCAAAATCAAAAGCAGCTCCGGATCAAGTGGAGCACGCCAACTCTCGCTGATCAAGGATCCTAAGAAGGGGGACCGTCGACTTGCCTACCTGCACCTGCGGGCATGAAACGCAGGCCCCAGGAAATATGGCGTCAGTACGAATAATGTACTGAGTATGTAAGGCATGAAATTCAGTACCTAAAAGACATACATGAAACATGGAATAAAGAAATCTATTTGTAAGTCTGAATAACCTTATAAATTCTGAAACACCATATTGTCATGCACGTGCATATAAATGTCGTGTCATGCATAGGTATAGGTATACGTAATATCATCAAGCCTCTGAGGGCATCCCATCATATCGTCTCGGCCACTGTGGGCAACATCACCAACATATACCAACTGATCAGGTGGTGGTGCGTATATAACACCGTAACCTTTTCCCATATCCCATATATATATATATATATATATATATATATATATATAGTATATCACGCCATCTGGTCATGGGTCAATGTACGTGCATAAATGAATGAAATGCATGAAAATATGTTAATAAGCTCAATATTCCTTTCGGATAAACCTTATCAACTATGTATTATTTTAAGACCCATGAACAAAAGATATAATAACATGTCACATGGGGAATCAAGAACACAGAGACCCCAAGTATTTCTATGAATAGAGTCGTTTATGAAAATTGTGTATTTGCTCGTTTCTTCTGTATAATTTGGACCATGCCAAAAAGAAATAAGGGATAGCCTTAACATACCTGGAGTAGGAAAAATCCGTATCATATTCTTAAAAAAAATTACACCGTACTCCTTTATAACCGCAAAATTCTTACGTGGTTAGGCTTCTAAAATTTCTCGTTGTTAAGTGTTGAGAATCAAAAATTTGTTGAAACTTTTGTAAGATGGCAACGTTCTGTTTATAAAACTTCCTAACTTATCAATTCATTCCTACGTCCTAATGGTAGGAGATAGACTAAAATTATGATTTTGGTGTTATTGATTGTAGGGATGGTATAAAAATGAAGTGTCCTTTGTTTGTTAAACTTGACTGCTACCTAACAAGAAGACTAAAGAGTCATTTGCCTTAGGTTGTGGCCAGTTGCCACGTTTTTGGAGGGGTGGGGTGGGAATTATAATCTTTATCTACTTATTAGGTAATTAGGTAATGTCCCGTTATCCGGTAATTGACCAATTATCCGCATAATTAAAAATTGTCCCGTTACCCGGTAATTGACCAATTACCCGCATAATTAAAAATTATCTCAAATTACTTAAAATTCTATTTATTTTTAGTATACTTTATACATCATACTACCGTGGTCATATGGTTCCTTGCATGTTACTAGTCCATAATTATGGGGTATTATCGCTCGACCCGTAATTTATCCCAAATCGGCCACCTTCATCGAAACTCGTTTTCTTTAATTTGTGTACTCTTTATCCTTCATGACACTTACTTATCGCTTGTTATAAATATCATAAATACGTTAACCTCAAGAAAATCTCATCCCCTAGTCTACGTCGGTTAACTGATGATGAAACATTAACGTATGAAAATGCGAGATGTAACATCCTTCTTCCCTTAGAAACATTCGTCCTTAAATGTTTAACTCTCCAGGATCTATATAACCTTGGCAGAGTCGCCTTTGCAATAGCGCTACTACCAACTTTTATTGTAGAAACTCAATAATTTAACGCCACATAGGACAACAGTCATCAATAACGACAATGGCCTCACACGACCAATGACAATAACTAATATAAGAATCCATACACGTACCTTAAGGTTATGACATCTCAGTCAGACCCTTCTCTGGAGGAGGAAATAAGTAGGGATATCTAGACTTCAGGTCTTCTGCGGCCTCCCAAGTTATTTCTTCGACATTGTTGTTTCTCCAAAGTACTTTCACGGAGGCTACCTCCTTATTCCGTAACTTGCGGATTTGTCGGTCTAGGATGGCAATTAAAATTTCCTCGTATGACAAGTCCTCTGTAATTTGTACATCATCCGTGGGAACCACTCGGGTAGGATTGCCAATGTACTTCCGTAACATAGATACGTGAAAAACCGGATGGACAGAATCCAATTCCGAGGGCAATTCAAACTCATAAGCTACTTGGCCCACTCTCCGAATGATCCTATAAGGCCCAATATATCGTTGGCTAAGTTTGCCTTTCTTGCCAAACCTCATCACACCCTTCATAGGTGACACCTTTAAGAATACCCAGTCATTAACCCCGAACTCTAAATCTCGTCGCTGCACGTCAGAATATGACTTCTGACGACTCTGAACTATCAACAGTCGATCCCGGATAAGCTTTACTTTTTCTATGGCTTGATGAACCAGGTCTGGCCCATGTAATCCAGATTCTCCAACATTAAACCACCCTATATGCGACCTACACTTCCGTCCGTAGAGAGCTTCGTATGGAGCCATCTAAATACTAAATGGTAGTTATTGTTATATGCGAACTCAATAAGCGACAGATGATCATCCCAGCTACCTTTGAAGTCTATCATGCAAGCTCGTAACATATCCTCCAGTGTCTGAATAGTACGCTCAGCCTGTCCGTCTGTCTGGGGATGAAATGTTGTAGTAAGACTTACTTGAGTCCCTAATCCTTTTTGGAAGGACCTCCAGAAGTTAGCTGTAAATTGAGCTCCTCTATCCGAGATAATAGATACAGGGACACCATGCTATCGTACTATCTTCTTAATATAAAGCCTTGCATAATCCTCCGAGGAATATGTAATTCTAACGGGCAGAAAATGGGCTGACTTTGTAAGCCTATCAACAATCACCCATATCAAATCGAACTTATGCTGGGTACAAGGTAAGCCTACGACGAAATCCATATTGATTACTTCCCATTTCCAAGTCGGAATCTCCATAGCCTGCAATAATCCACCGGGTTTCTGATGCTCAATCTTAACTTGCTGACAGTTAGGACACTGAGCAACAAACTCCGCTATATCCTTTTTTATTCCGTCCCACCAATATACTTCCCTGATATCATGATACATCTTTGTCGCTCCTGGATGGATAGAATAACGAGAATAGTGAGTTTCTCCCATAACCTGCTGACGCAGCCCTGCAACATTAGAGACACATAATCGTCCTCGATATTTAAGGACCCCATCTTCTGTAATCTCAAACGGTGTCTTCTCCTTCTGAGAGGTGGTATCCCTATAATGAACTAAGACAAGATCCTCGTACTGGCGTTCCTTCACTTCAGTTACTAAAGAGGATGTTGCCGTATCCTGAATAGTAATTCCAATGTCTCCCGAGTCCAGCAACCGAACTCCAAGACTATCTAGCTGATGAATCTCATAGGCTATTCCCCTCTTTTCCGGCTGTAAATATGACAGGCTACCCATCGTCTACGGCTGAGGGCGTCGGCTACCACGTTCGCCTTCCCCGGATGTTATAAAATATAAATATCATAGTCTTTAAGTAGATCGAACCATCTTCTTTGACGTAAATTTAATTCCTTTTGCTTGAAGATATACTGGAGGCTCTTATGATCCGTATAGATATCAACATTAATGCCATAGAAGTAGTGCCTCCACATCTTTAGTACATGAATCACTGCGGCTAACTCTAAATCGTGGGTCGGTTAATTCTTCTCGTGCTTTCTCAGTTGTCTAGAAGCATAAGCTACAACCTTCCATGTTGCATCAGCACACAACCCAACCCAATGCCCGGGGCATCACAATAGATAGCATAACCATCGGTCCGTTCTGGGAGCGTTAAAACCGGTGCTGAAGTTAATCTGTCCTTTAATGCCTGGAAACTCCGTTCACAAGCGTCAGTCCATTGAAACATTGCTCCCTTTTGAGTCAACTTTTTCAAAGGTGGTGAAAGGGAAGAAAATCCCCCTACAAATCTCCTGTAATAGCCTGTCAAACTGAGAAAGCTATGAACCTCCGTCGGTGTCGTGGGTCTAGGCCAAGTCTTTACTGCCTCAATCTTTTGTGTATCCACCCAGATGCCTTCCCCCGATATTATATGCCCAAGGAAAGCTACAGAGTTCGACCAAAATTCACATTTAGAGAATTTTGCATACAACTTCCCTTTTTGTAGAACTCTGAGCACCGTACGCAGATGATCTGCATGCTCAGCCTCTGAACGAGAATATACCAATATATCATCGATAAATACAATTACGAACAGATCTAAAAAGGGTATGAATACACGGTTCATCAAATCCATGAATAATGCTGGGCATTGGTCAAACCGAAAGAAATAACATAAAACTCAAAGTGCCCATATCTGGTCCTGAATGCTGTCTTCGGAACATCTTTCCTCCTTAACCCTTACCTGATGGTACCCGGACCTCAAGTCTATTTTTGAAAAACACTTGGCACCTTGCAACTGATCAAATATATCGTCAATCCTCGGGAGTGGGTACTTATTCTTGATCATCACCTTATTCAACTATCTATAATCAATACACATCTGTAAGGAACCATCTTTCTTCCTTACAAATAACACAGGTGCCCCCTACGGTGATGTAGTAGGCCTGATAAAGCCTTTTTCAAGCAAGTCCTTTAGTTGTTCCTTTAACTCTTTCAGCTCTGCGGGGGCCATTCTATAGGGAGGAATGGATATTGGATGAGTATCTGGTAGTAGGTCAATAGCAAACTCAATTTCTCGCTCTGGCGGAAGACCTGGAAGCTCATCGGGAAAAACATCAGGAAATCATTAACCACAGGGATGGACTGAATGGTTGGTGACTCTACTTCCACATCCTGAATCCGAACTAACTGATAAATACAGCCCTTTCTGATCATCTTCCTTGCCTTGAGATAGGAAATAAATCTTCCTCTCGGCGACGCCGTATTACCTCTCCATTCCAAAACAGGCTCCCCTGGAAATTGAAATCGAACTATCTTTGATCTACAATCAATGTTGGCATGACAAGAAGCCAACCAATCCATATCCATTATAACATCAAATTCTACCATATCTAACTCGATTAGGTCCACTACGGTAGATCGACTATGAACTACTATTATACAACCCCTATATACTCGCTTAGCTATCACTGAGTCCCCAACAGGTGTAGACACCTCAAAAGGTTTAACCAAATCAGGTTTTATGGCAAACTTACTAGAAACCAACGGAGTAACATATGATAAGGTGGAACCTGGGCCAATCAGTGCATATACATCATACGAGGAGAATGAAAATATACCTGTAACAACATCAGGCGATGAGTCCTCATCCTGTCGTCCTGCCAATGCATAAATGCAGTTTTGAGGACCACTCGAGCTAGATGCTCCGCCTCTGCCTCTACCGCGACTCATTGGTACTTGTGAACCTTGCCCAGGGGGGCGTACTGATGATGACGAACCAACTACAGATCCCACTAGCTGAGCTATGCGTGCATCACCTCTCAACGGACAATCCCTCATAACGTGTCCTAGATAACCACAAGTATAACAAACACCCAATCCCATACGGCACTGCCCGGCATGCTGCTTACCACACTGAGTACATCATGGCAAGGGCGGCCTCATCTGACTTGACTCACCCCTATACTGAGAACCTGAGGCCCTGAAATTCTGACCAGGCCCTGAATATATGGAACGATCAAATCTCTTACCGCCAAACTGAGGGGGTGTGCTAGCCTATGGCTAGGCTGGATATCTCGGGTGCCATTGTCTCTGACCACCTCGAAACTCACCAGAAGGACCTGACGACCTTGCTCTCTTATTCTGGGCCCTGTCATGCTCACGGTCGGCCTTCTATTTCTGCTTACGCTCCTTTACACCCTGAGCATTTGCCTGAATACGAGAAATATCCATGTCTGGCTGAAGTGAGACCGACATACAATCGTTAAGCAAGTGAGGCTGTAATCCCATCACGAACCGGTGAACTCGATCCTCCATCTTAGATACAATAGTGGGAACATACCTAGCCAACAAATCAAACTGAAGACTGTACTCCTGAACACTCATGTTATCCTACCGAAGGGTCAAGAACCTATCAACTCTGGCCCGTCTAAGCTCTGGTGGCAGATAATGACGAAGAAAAGCCTCTGTAAACTCCTGCCATACTGCTGGAGGGGCATTCTCACCTCTGGACAATTTCCAAGACTCGTACCAATTAACTGCAATATCTCGGAGTCTATAGGAAGCTAGCTCAACTGACTCAGTCGCAGTGGCCTTCATTACCCATAACGTCCTCTGCACTCAATCAATAAATACATGAGGGTCCTCGTTTGGATCTGCTCCAGTGAATACCGGAGGGTCTAAATTAATGAAGTCATGAACTCTCGCACTGACGGACCTATCTGCATGACCAATACCTACCTCCTGATGTTGAGCTTGCGCGGCTACTAATCGAGTTAATAGCTGAACAATATCTCTCATCTCCTGACTGGTGTATCTGGCTGAGGTGCTGAATGTACAGGGGCAGGCGCTGGAACTGGTGCCCCTCGGAGCTCTTCTGGGAAGGGCGGGGTATGTGAAGTCTGAGATGGAATCTCACTATGAGACTCTCCCCGAGCCCTGGTAACTCGTGGCGCTCGACTAGTAGTCTCACCAACCACGGACTTTCCCTTCTGGACGGCTGTAGTCTTCGGAGGCATCGCTGAAAACGTAATATATTGTTAGGAACATGAATTCTTATATCGCACGATCTAAAGATAAAAAAAGTGAGGAAAACATCCTATATGTCCTGTAGCCTCATGTCTATAAGTGTGGTGCACAACACACCCATAAGCAAGACTCTACTAGACACGGTCTGTAGATAACCCTAGAACAGAATAGCTCTGATACCACTTTTATCACGACCCAAACCAATAGGCCGCGACGAGTGCCCGAGTCTTACCTGTTGAACACCGTTAAGCATACGACTAAGATATAAACATGAATAATATCTGCTGAATTACGAGAGTAGCATGCACGAGGAAAACCTGTCTAAAAGACATATATACACATATGTGCGAATTACAGTGGGCGAGCCGACAAGGCCGCGATAGACAACTATATACCCAAAACTGAAAGCCGACAAGGCCACACACTATCCAACTGTACATAACTGTCTACAGACCTCTAATAGAAATACAGCTGTACAAAGATAGGACTGAGCCACGTCATACCCATATATCTATATATATAAATATATCATACAAAAATCAAAAGCAGCATCAGATCAAGTGGAGCACGCCAACTCTCGCTGATCAAGGATCCTAAGAAGGGGGACCGTCGACTTGCCTACCTGCACCTGCAGGCATGAAATGCAGGCCCCGGGAAATAGGGCGTCAGTACAAATAATGTACTGAGTATGTAAGGCATAAAATTCAGTACATAAAAGACATCGATGAAACATGGAATAAAGAAATCTATTTGTAAGTCTGAATAACCTTATAAATTCCGAAACATTATAATGTCATGTACGTGCATATAAATGCCGTGTCATGCATAGGTATAGTTATACGTAATTACCATTCAA
>NW_017670896.1:336493-353514 GCF_001879085.1 Nicotiana attenuata | reverse complement strand
GTAAAGGCGGTAACATAAGGAAAAATGAAACTTTGGGAAGAACTACTACACCTACGTAACAAATTAAACTAACCAAAAGGATTTTATGAAACCTTCCTACAGAAAAATGAGAAACAAAACACGACAAGAATAGATATAGGGAACTGTACTCAACTATCACGACCTAATTCTATTCAAGCCGTGATGGCACCCAGCACCGTTGTTAGGCAAGCCAACACTGAACTATCTAGTGATTTCCATTTTTTATTAAGTTATTCATACAACTCACTTTTCTTAAATTTAAAGGATTTAATAAATAACGGATTTTTAAAGCAAACAAAAACGAAACTAACTAAATGAAGTCATAATTGTAGAAATACAACCTAAAGATTATAAGTCTTCTAGTGTGTGTCAAGACCCGGTGTCAAGAGTTATGATCATTCTAGTAGAATATACAAAAGAATACTAGTCTACTGTCTGAAATGTAATAGACAGAAAAATATAACAAAAGGAAGACTTCGGCTGCTGCAGTACGGCTCGGAAGGGCAGCTCACCGTGTAGTCTCGAAGCGGGGGTCAAATATGCACGTCGGATTGGTAACCAGATGTACCTGCCTCAGATCCTATACAATTAAGTATAGAAGTGTAGCATGAGTACATAAACAATATGTACCCAGTAAGTATCCAGTCTAACCTTGAAGAAGTAGTGACGAGGGGTCGACTTTGACACTTACTATGGGCTAACAATAATATATTAAAAATGTTATACTAAGCATGGATTTCACAAATAATACTGAAAGCTCAAAACAGGAAATAATAAATTCCTCTTTCACAAATATTAAATCCCAAGTTCAGTTTTATCATTTAACAGCTTGCATTTCAAGACATTTAAGCAATATCAATTATGAAGAGTTCCAAAGAATTATCATGCGCAAATTATGCCGAGGTCGTACGGTCCGATCCAACATAGTATTTAAACTGTGCACTGTCGAGGGTCGAACGACACGAACCATAGATGCATCTATCTGCTACCGAGGCGTTCGGCCCGCTCCACAAATAGAAAACATTTCAAATAAAACACATATTCTCATATATATTCAAGTGTCTCATTCATAACTTCAAGTAAGTAAATTTTACCTTTTACGATTCTTTTATCAACCTCCAATATGACTTAAGCAATTAAATCAACAAGTAGGGATGCAAACATTTCATATAAAGCATCGTACGATTCCTGGACTACCCAGACAATAGCATAATAATAGCTACGTACGGACTCTCGTCACCTTGTACGTATGTAGCCCCTCACAAATAGGTACATGTCGCGCCCCCTTTTTTCCCTCCTCGCAGGGAGAAGTCCGGGTTCTGACATTTCATGGGGGTAATAACTCATTTCCTTTTGGGAATGTGGGTTTTGAAGAGTCGCCACCTAACGGATTATGGTGCGTTAGGTCACCTAGAGCGATTAACTCTTAGACTAGTTTGCACTACCAGAGGTTTAGGGTAAGGTCTCGAAATAACCTTGAGGGGAAGGTGTTAGGCACCTCTCTCAGTCCACAACGGTGGGTCCCGGCCGAACTTATACATATGAATTAGTCCTTTAAACAAATAAATAGTTTAGACACATACTTGCAAATAAAGGCATGTTTTAGGCATTTGTATGACTCAAACAAGGAGACAAAAAAACAAGAGATTTGAACAAGTTGCATATATAGAGAAAAAGTAAAGTTTAAACATCGGGAATTGGGAAAGAGGGGTCCTAGGTTGGTTAGCCTACAGGATCGCCCCACACAATGCCCGGTAATCACTCCTTCAACGAGGGGCTACAGCGTACATTTAGCGCGTAGTCATCATATCCCTTTCTTTACCCATTCCCTCCCCTTGTCATAGCCTAAAGCGTTTCTAGCAACCTTGAAAATGTTCCTATGCGTTGCACTACCCGTTCCCCTTCCTGTGGCCCTGGGAGGTATTTAGGACTATATTTTTGCACAGTTCTAGACCACCCTAAGGTTTTAAAGGGATAAAAGTCTAGGCGTCAATCAAGAACAGTTAGAACTGCGCATTTAAAGGGAAACTAATTACAGGCTAACCAGTCATCTCACAAATAAGCAAGTAAATGCACGTCGTTCAAACATCAGTTCAGGTAATTTTAAAGAGAAAATCCTAGACAAGTATCTAGGTGAGCAGGGGTTATACAGTATTGAACTAAGGACAAGTGTTCGAAACCCGATTTAGCTTGCCTACTGATTTTACCTATTAAATGCTGAACAGTTTTAAATAACAAAGCGAGTTTTCAGGAGTTGCGGGAATTAATCGCCCTATCAGGCTTACCTAACGCACAGACAGTATATCCTATGAGGCATGATATCTACATTGATGCAGTAACAGTGAACTATTTTTTAAAATGGACACGAGAGATTCCTATAGACATGCTTTCTAGCAGGTTAGTAAATTAAGCCCTGTTTGAAAAACCTCATTTAAAGAAGCGGACACTTTGACTTAACACCAATTCAGAATGAAACTAACAAGAATTAACTGATTTGTTTAACTTAAAAATGATTTAAGTCCTATAGCATGATTTCTATCTTGAACTGATTTAACTTCTAAGGCATGGCATCTAATTATTAAAGCTGACTTAGATCCCCTACAGGCATGATTTCTAAGGAAGCGGAGTTTGAATACATGACGTAACAAATACATGACTTTTCAATTACTTTACAACCCTATTTATGCATGATATCTTAATTATAAAGGGGCCATTTAGATCCTATAGGCTGGTTTCTAATATTTTAAAGCAAACATCAGCAAACCATTCAATAAAAAACCTATAGGCATGGTATTACCCCAATTTTACCCAACATGATATGTAACTACTTCAGCCCCTTTTCACTTAATCCCAAAACCAATGTTGTTACAAATAATTATTACAAGACTAAGTTGAATAAATTTACATAAACAATAAAGAAAAAGAAGAAGTTAAAACAAATAGGAGCCTTAAACAGGCCCAAATGACTTCCAAAGGACTCAATAGCCTTAAATGCCAAAGTTCCATAGACAGTATCATGTCTAGTGTGTCAGAGTTTCCCTAAGGGACCTCAGGATCCCGGCCAGTGCTCACACCTAGACCTTTTTCTTAAACAAATAACTGATTTAGGTGCAGTGTGGAAAGACCAGCTCTGACATGGCCAGAGGTTCAGAGAGATCTCAAGGAATCTCAAGCCAGCACACATGCCAGAGGGGCAGAACCCTAATATTCTAGAGCAAAGGTGAAAAGTTTACATAGTTTTGTTTTGAAAAATAGTACAGAGATGCACTTCAAGAAGTAGAAAAGCTTTTTTAAGAAAAGGAAATAACTAGTGGTTAAAAGAAATTTGAGGAAGGGTTATCAAGGCAGCAGACAATCAATGGTCAAAAGAAGTCATTTAGAACACTTAAACAAAACAGAAATCCACATGGGGATAAAGGATTGTGGCATAGGGAAGAAATTCACCTTAGGGTTACAGGATGTAGGGAAAGGAGAAACATAATAATCACAAAACTACATGCAAAACCACTTTGGATCTTAAAGACTTAGTAAATATTCAGGACATAGATAATAGTTGGCCTATCTTGTAGGATAAAAATTAGTTTGGACATGCTAGGTGAAGAAGTAAGCAAGAAAGAGTGCATACATTGAAATGACAAAATTTTAGACATTGTCCTAGCAGAGAAGTAAGGAAGAAAGAGTGCAGAGTTAAAGAATTACATTGAACAGGCAAATTTTAGATATGCTGAGCAAAAGGGTAGGAGGAATAACAAGTTTGAACTCATAACTGATGAACTAGTCAGGAATGAAAACACACAAGGGTTTGGATTCAAAAATAACTAAAGACATGACCAGTTGAGAAAAGGGGTGCAGAATGTAAAGCAAATGAAGTTCCTATATCTAAGCCTTGGCTTTCAAGCCGGCTAGATCACAAGTACCACAAGTTCAGGCAGAAGAAAGGGAACTCTAGGAGTGTAAGAAACTAGTGATTTTTGAACAATATTTTCATCTTTCTCTTGAACTTAAAAATAGGGGGGGGGGGGTTAATATGGTTTAATTCAAAGCTTGACACATCAGGTAAGAGATCAATTTGAGTAGTAAATCAGGAAGGTCAAACACGTAAATCAGCAAAAGTCTTTCCCTTAATCAAGGGACAGTTAAATCAACGGTAATAAACATGCTAAGTATTTAAGGAAAAATAATCAAGTTAAGTTTAGGGTATATAATAGGTAATTAGGGTTAAATGAACAACCAATTTTAATTAAGCGAAACAAATCAGTAATAATCAGCGGAATACAAAACAAGGCACGGAAAATTTAATTAAGGCAAGCAATCCAGTCAAAATCAGATAGAGAGGGAAGAATCAAGAGTTTAATGGAAGGTGTTCAAATTTAAACCAGGAAATAAGGGATTCAGAGTAATCAAGGGTTCAGAGAGTCATAAAAAAAAGCAGGGGGCTAGCTTAGGCATATAAAAATAAGGTAGAACATGAATAGTCAGGATTTCACATAGCTTTAACAAAAACACATTAGTTAAAACGACACTGATTCAATGAGAATGATCGAAGCATATAGAATCAGTGAAAGTGTTGACTTAAGCAATTAAGTTAGAAGCATATTAAGGACAAGAAAATCATGAGAATCACAACGAACCCAAAGCAAGAACCACAAATCAAATGTACCAATATCCAGAAACAAAACGAAGAACCCCAAAAATTAGGGTTTTCAGTACAAACGGGCTAAGGTTGTAGAAGGCACATAAAATACAGTCAAAATATTATAGGAAAGTAGAGAATAAACACAGAAAATCATTAAACAATTTTTTAAAAAAGAAATTTCCGGCAAACCCTAGTTTTAGGAAAAGATTGAAAATCACTTGAAAATCGTACGAGATCTTGTAAAGAATCTTTAAGGCTGTTGGTAAAACTCACATGAAACAAACCAAAATCATCATAGATCTGTACAAATCTAAGAGGTTTTAGAAAAAAAAAATAGGGTTTCGAAGAGAGAGAACCGTACAGAGATGAACCAAACCCTTTCTTTAGAAAACCATTAGATCGAAGCTAATATAGGGACGATCTCACTCGGAATCACACCGGTATTGGCCTCAAAATAGGCGATGAGAGGAGTCATAGATGTAAATAAACTAGCCCTGGTCCTTTGAGGGCCCTTAGATATTGGCAAGAATGACGTTTGAGGGAGGCCATTGGAGGCCTGAGAGTTGGTGAGAGGTCATTGGAGATGGCCATAGATGAGTGGCGGCCATTCTTGAAGATTTAGGGTTTAGGTTGAGGGAACATTTTGAGAGGCAGAGAGGATTAAGGTGACGCAGTTGTAAAGGGTTAAATGAATTAGGTTAGAGGGGTTTGGGGAAGGGGTACTTAGGTTTAATTAGGAGGGGGAAAAACCTGGACCGATTGATCAAAACAATTCAACGACCAGGATTGGCCAGGTATTGGTTTGGGGTAGATGCGGTATTGGACTTGGGGTTTCTGGGCTGGTTTCAAAAGGGTTAAAATTGGTGCTAGTTGGATAGGTTAAGTTTTTAAATTAAAAGGGCCTATTTTGTTTAAATAAAGAATTAATTGACTAAAAACAATTTTTAAAAATTAGTTAATAAAATTATAAAAAATGATTTTAATGCATGGAAATGTTTTAATTAATTACATTAATATTTAAAAAATATAAAAGGCTATTTTTCGGTAAAATAAATGTAATAATGCATGTGTAGGCTACAATTGCAAAAGTAATTGCAATTGTATCTTAAAAAATACAGATGTGGCCTAATTTGTGCAATAACTGAAATGTAATACGGGATGCAAGTGATAAAATTAAGCCATAAAAATTTAAAACTATTCTGTGACGCGCAATTTTTAATGATTGTTATTAAATAAATGCTGGGTGAAAATAGTTTAAAATATGTTAAAAAATTGCAAAAATTGTATTAAAAAAAACTAATTGATGCCCAGCATAGTTTTGAAATATTGGGAGGGAAAATGGGTATATCAACAGCTGCCCCTCTTTACCCGGAAAGGATGAAAGTATTTTTCAAGTAAAGAAATGATGGCCAATTTTGACCATTATGGGATGTTTGAAGACAGAGGCCGGGACTCCGGTCTTCGAGTTGCCTACATTATCCCTGGCCTTACAGGAATCAGGCCATGTGTAGTTCTGGATTCATTGGCGGAATTATACCGATGAAGTCATTGCAAAACGGACACGGGATGCAAAAAGCGGCTATTGGTGAGCGGTGTTAGGTGCTTTGAGATTGTTGAAGAATTAGAGCAGTCGCTCCTGCTAGGCAGCGGTTGCTTGCTGGTCACCTGCAGATAAGAGATGCTACAGACATTATATTGTGAAAAAATTTTAAACATGATACAGATTCCTTTTTGGACCATGAAGGTTGTCTTTGGTGGTTAAAAGATGACGTCTTGGACCCATGATGTCGTGCGGCCATGAATTGTTTAGTAGGGACTCGCCGGCCATTGGAAATGATGTTTCTCGGGCCCATGAAAATGGTGCCTCTGAACCATGATGCTTTGAATTAATGATTATGCAAAAATTTGAGGGATCCTCAGGCCATGGCATGGTTGTCTTCCGGCTATGAGGATGATGCTTTTTTCGGGACTATGACGCCTTGGATAGAATGGCCATATTTCAGCCCATGATTATGCAATTAATATGATGTTAACAACACAGGCTTAAGTCTGTGAAATGGAGTGGTAGAGCTTAGCCGATTTGAAAAAAGCAAATAGATAGTGCTAGAAACAGAGCAATATTTGTGCAAAGAGGGACCAATTCTTAGTTTCCCATTGCAGGATGGGGAGGCAAAGGATTAGGCCTCATGCCAAGTATGGAGGCAAGGAATAGCCTCATGCAAAATAGGGAGGCGAGATTAGCCTCATGCAGATGGGGCAGGCAGGGATAGCCTCATGCTCAAGTATAGAGGCAAGGATTAGCCTCATGCAAGTATGGAGGCCAAGGAAATAGCTCATGCAAATAGGGAGGCAGGATAGTCTCGTTGCAAGTATGGAGGAAGGGATTGAGCCTCATGCGGATAGGGAGGCAATGATTAGCCTCATCAAGTATGGAGGCCGGGATAGCCTCATGCAAGTAGGGAGGCAAGGATTAGCCTCATTGGCAAGTATGGGAGGCAATGCGAGTAGGGAGGTCAAAGGATTAGCCTCATGCAAGATAGGGAGGCAATGAATAGCCTCAAATGCAAAATTAGGAGCGAGGATTAGCCTCGTGCAAGTTATGGAGAAGGGATTAGCTTACATGCGAAGGGAGGCAATGATTAGCTCATGTCAAGGTTGGAGGCCGGATTAGCCTCATCAAGTAGGGCAGGCAAGGATTAGCCTCATGGCAAAGTATGGAGGCAATGCGAGTAGGGAGGCAAGGATTAGCCTCATGCAAGATAGGGAGGCAAGGAAATTAGCCTCTTGTATGATAATGTTGATGATGCCAGTATGCAGGTGAACCAACCTAGGGGATCGGGAATAAAGAATGAAAGGAAAACATAAAGGTTAAACAAGTCAGTAATGGTTCTTGAAAAGAGTTACTTGCAGTATTTAAACATGTATTGCGGAAAGTAAACCGTGTCTTAATTTGGGGAGCCTCGTTGTTTGCCCGAGGTAGGCCTAGGACAAATTAGATTTGGAGAATTTTAAATGCTACTGAATGGCCTCATTTCATTGAATATGAAAAATAGACGAATCCCAAAACGACATTAAGATAATAGAAAAAAGTAAGTCCTACTGGCACTTTGGCCCTTATTACATTTTTTAGGAAAGCAAATAAATCTGGCCTATTTTGGTCCCAGAAGGGACCTTCCCCAGATTCGATCTTCCTGACTCATTTGCACAGGTCTCCAGCTCGCGCAGACCAGCAGCAAGTAGGCTCTGGCCAGATGTCCTCCTTCAGCTCCCTTCAAGCGTTCTGGCAATCCTCAATCCTTCTTTATGGACCTTACCCTCCAGTCCACTATTCCTTCACTTCCAAGATATTCCAGTTCTGTTGGAGGTGATCGCCATTTTCCTTCCATTCCTCAATCAAATCTCAGATTCCTCTCATATATTTCTTGGCTGCTCATTCTCAGAGCCGTGGACCCTCTTGCGCAGCCTGTTGTTACTGACATTGAGCTTCAGCTTCTTTCGTCCATGATTCTGTCCCTCGCCCGGCTCCTGGGCACCATCATTCCTTTTAGATTGTCTTCTAACCAGGCCGGGGTAGAGAGGTTCCACCCTGCATGATACCTGTCGGGCTCAACGCGTGTTCTTTTCCACAATGATTTTGCAGTGCACATATGATGGGCTTGGGTACTTGTAAGAGACGCCGTTCGTCTTTGAAATACTGCTCTGAAATGACTCATCTTGGCAACCCTTGCACAACCTATTTCCTTCCTGCTTGCCTCATAACTCGGATTAGGACATAAGGGTATATCCCTCTCAACCCAATCAGCACCAGGTTGTGGAGCGTTGCTCTAGACTGATGATGAATCGTCTGTCGGGAACCCATTCAAACATCCATTGCACTTGCTCCTCAATCAGATTGTCGAAAAATTCCACCCTTCATCCCCTTCCATCCCAAAGTCTTGGCGGGACCATGCCAACCTAGTGTGGATTCTTTCCTTTTTTTGTGGGAACACTATTAGGCCCAAGAACATACAATGAACACGAACACTCTGTGGTGGATATGCCCCAGAGAAGTGAGAGAGATCTCATCATTGGTAAGTACGGAAGGACTTGCTATGGCCGCACCTCTCATACAGATACTCGAAGGAGGGTATGTAAGATTCCTTCAGGCATTCTCATGTCACATTTTTTCTTCAAACCCATCATCTTTAAGAAAACCCCTTTACTAGTTCGGTTTTTCGCACCAATAACCCGGCGACTATCCCACAGTCAATCCCGTAGCCCTCAATTTCCTCTAGAAGTTGTGTTCATTTCTACGCCGCCAACACAAAACACAAACCTTTTCACTATCCCTGAATAAAGTGGTAGCCTCAACCAAACTCTTGTTTAGCTTCAATGTCTAGCAGAGACGCGTAGATTGCCTAAGTTAATTTTCTTACATGTTTCTTGTCCACTTTGAGGGAAAGATTCCTTACCCACTGAATTCTAAGTAGCAATGGTGAGATGTTGCTAACCATACCGAATCTGAGGACCTCGTGGCCTTCATTTCTTGCAAAAACAAAGGGTTAGTCCCTTAACCCCCACCAGACTCGGACTATTTATACATTTCATGATTAGCATATTGGTAGTTTAAGTTCTCCCAAATAATGCACAGAACGTGGGTTGTGTCCGTTGAGATTATGGAAATCCCGGTGGACTTTTGATAAGCTTGTCTTAAAGTATTATTATGTGGACAACATATTATTCCGGCTAGGGTGACTGACCAATGATGCATGCGCCAATTACGTTTCAGAGTAAGGTTACTATGGGGGTCTAGATTGGTACCCTCAAGCGGACAACTTGAGGGGGAAAGGCACGGAAACCGCCGACTTGCACCGACTGATCGACTAGTTTACCGCAAATAAGCCTTTCCGAATTAAGGGTAATAAATTTAGAAGAGCGCAACCACTTATCAAGCGTGCTATAGGATTTTGATACGCACAAGTGGAACATGATGCGGAGTATATGTAACAGATAAATAACATGTTTTCAAGTATTTGCACGTAGAAAAATAATAAATTACAGTATTTAAATAATTGAAAGACAGTTACAGAAGAAAAAAAAGACAAGTCAAGTTTCAAGGGAAATAAAACAAGTCATAAATGCTTAAGAATTAAACAGTTAAATTCAAATAAGGGGAAAGGGTACGTGGATTTAGAGCATTTGCTTGGACTAATTCATGAAAAGATAAGTTCGTTACGGTAAGAGCCTAATAATACCCGCAGAGTCGCCATGCAGTCGCGCCCCTTTTTTCCCTCCTCCGGCGGAGAAAAATCGGGTTCCTGACATTTCAATGGGGGTAATAAACTCATATTTTCTTTTGGGAAATTGTGGGTTTTGAAAGAGTCGCCACCTAACGGATTATGGTGCGTTAGGGTCACCTAGAGCGCGTTAACTCTTTAGACTAGTTTGCACTACAGAGGTTTAGGGTAAGGTCTCGAATAACCTTGAGGGGAAGGTGTTTAGGCACCCCTCCTCAGTCCACACGGTGGTTCCCGCCGACTTATATACTATGAATTATGTCCCCTTTAAACAAATAAAAGTTTAGACACATAACTTTGCAATATAAAAGGATGTTTTAGGCATTTGTATGAAACTCAAAAAGGAGACAAAAAAAAAAGAAAGATTTGAACAAGTTTGCATATATAGAGAAAAAGTAAAGTTTAAGACATCCGGGAAATTGGGAAAGAGGGGTCTGGTTGATTAGCCTACAGGATCACCGCCACCCAATGCCGGTAATCACTCTCCTCAACGAGGGGCTACACGTGACATTTAGGCGTAAGTCATTCATATCCCTTTCTACCCCAATTTCTCCCCCCTTTCTTTTCCCCTTGGTCATAGCCTAAATTTCCAGCAACCTGAAAATGTCTATGGTGGCACTACCCGTCCTTCCTTGTGGCCCTGGAAGGTATTTTAAGGACTCTATTTTTGGACCAGGTTAGACCACCCTCAAGGCTTTAAAGGATAAAAAGTCCCCTAGGCGTCATCAAAACAGGTTAGAACTGCATTTTAAAGGGAACTAAAATTACAGGCTAACAGTCCACTCCACAAATATAGCAGAAGTAAATGCACACGTCGTCAAACATCAGTCAGGTATTTTAAGAGAAAATCCTAGGACATGATATCTAGGTGAGCATGGGTTATACAGTATTGAACTAGGACAAAGTTTCGAAATCCTATTTTAGGCCTTTCCTACTGATATTTAAGGGGGACCTGTTAAATCTGAACAGTTTTAAATTAACGAAGCACAGTTTTCAGAGTGCAAAATTTAAATCGCCCTATAGGCTTGCCTAAACACAGAACAGTTTGAATGTCCTAAGAGCATGTGATATCTACATTGAATGCAGTAAAATGTGAACAATTTTTAAACGGGACACTTTGAGATTCCTATAGACAATGCTTTCTACGGTAGTAAATTAAGGATTGTTTGAAAAACTCATTTTTAAAAGGAAGCGGACAGTTGACTAAACCAATTCATATGAACTAACATGATTTAAAACTTGATTTGTTTTAACTGAACTGATTATAAGTCCTATAGAAATGATTTCTATTATAACTGATTTTAACTCCTATAGGCATGAATCTAATTATTTAAGAAGCTTGACTTAGATCCCTTATAGGCATGATTTCTAAGGAACGCGGAGTTTGAATACATGATGTAACAAAACATTGAACTTCAATTACTTTACACCCTATAGGCATGATATCTAATTATAAGGCCACTTGATCCTATAAGCATGGTTCTAATATTGTATTAGCAAACACATCGAATAACATTAATCCTATAGGCATGGTATCTACCCAATTTACCCAACATGATAGCACCTACCCAGCCCTTTTAACTAATCACCCCAATTGTTGTTTACAAATAGATTTAATACAGACCAGCTGGAATAAATTACATAAACAAATAAAGAAAACGAAGAAGTTAACTATAGGGGAGCCTGAAGCAGGCCAAATGACTTTCCAAGGCCTCCAAATAGCCTCAAAATGCCAAAGTTCCATTAGACAGTATCATGTCTAGGTGTGTCAGAGTCCCTAAGGACCTCAAGGATCCGGGAGCTGCTCACACCTTTAGACCTTTTTTCTCAAACCAATAATTGATTAGGGGCAGTGTGGAAAGCCAGCCTCTGACTGCCAGAGTCAGAGAGATCTCAAGGATCTCAAGGCAGTTAACATGCCAGAGGGGCAGAAGCTAATATTTCTAATAGCAAAGTGAAGCTGCTTGACATAGTTTTGTTTTGAAAATAGTACAGAGATGAATTTAGAAGTAGAAAAGTTTTCAGAGCAGGAAATAACTTAGTTGGTAAAAGAACAATTGAGAAAAGTTCAAGCAGCAGACAATCATTGGTCATTAAGAGTCATATTAACACTTTAACAAACAGGAACTCCACATGGGGATAAAGGATTGTGGCACATAAGAATCACCTTAGGGTACAGGGATGGGAGAGGAGATAAACATAGAAACCCGGCTGAATTACTTTTTCTTGTAAATCACATCACCACGAAGCATAAAACTTGAGTCTTCCCAAGCCTGAATATGGATCTAATAAGCCCAAATATAGTTACATGTTTCCCAAAATCTCTCAAATTACCACTGATATTTTCTTTCCTTTAGTTTGTAATTAACCCACCAATAGCGATAACCAAAAATCTCACAAAATAAACACCATGCAATCCAACGTAGGCGGTGGACTCTCCCACTTATCTTGGAGTCACTTTATTACATAACTGGTGGGAACCCACCAAGATTCTTATCCCCATTTGACAGGGTCGTGCACAATCAACCCGCCAAGATTCCTCGAAATCCTTCTTTGGTAGATTTATGTGAACCTCTCAATCACTTATCCATATATTTCACATATTCGACCTCTTACTGGAAGCCAATATAAATTCTTCGTAGAAAGTTTTTGTCAACCATCGACTATGAAACTGCTCGTAAGAGATAATCCAACCTGTGGAAATCAACATTTGCCGAATCTCCAATGTCGTTGCATTCGGCACAATTACTACAAAAACGGAACCCCTCTTGATCCCGTTCTCATTCACCAGTTGTACAAGTCCATTCACTGCTCATGGGTATCAACTAAAGGTGCGACAGTACACTCTAATCCAAAGTCATGTGTTCTCATTTTTCCTATCAAGCCAGCTCCTTCCCTGTCGTATCCAATCTCCCGCCATATAATAGCCAATTATTCCAAATTAAGTCTGTTAGACCTAGTTACTGTTCACCATGAATCCCAAATCATTCTAAACGTTTATCTCAAGGTCGTGTAGTCATTCTACCACAGACCCATATGTTACTCTTGCCACTCTCCCATTTTGTCAAACTCACTCCTTTAAGCAACTTTCGCCTCCCTGTTCTCACTCTTGGCCTTTCGAGAAGTTTATCCACCGCAAGACACCTTCCACATTTGTCCTTCCTTATCCTTTTCGCTGCCCAGGTTATTGCCTTAAGTCAAAAATCCATCTCTGTAGCATTTTTTGAACCAATAGATCGCTACCAACTTTTAAACCCTTTTTAAAGATCATCTTTTTTAAGCCATCAACACACGAACACCGATTTCAATCCTGAACCACCGCACACCCCATCTCAGATAGCCTCTCTCCGGCACCATATACACTACCCTGGCCCCCGGGAATTTGACGAAGACCATAACACCAGCGAACTTAACACATTCAATCAAGGGCGACGGATACCAACATTACTGATGAAAGTTCTACCACGCTCGAAAAATGCCAAGTCTCGTACCCATTCAACCAAACCTGAACATTCATAGTCCGATTGCCTCTCCTTCCGCTTGGAAATAAAATAATGAATCTCTGATAATCATGCATTGTGTAAACCTTCCTTTTCAAGTTATTACTATTCGACGCATAGTCAAGCACCCTACCATTTACACAAATACTGGTGCGAGAGCAACGACGAATCGTCATAACAATCAATTGCCAAATCTCAATGTCTTTAGTAATACTGATACTGAGCTGAAACGACATAACGGCCTTCCGCAAGCCAGATGACAGTAGCCCAATCCAATACGCAAGGAAGAAAATCATGACCATATCTGTAGTACCATTACGATTCCTTGGTTCCAATTGATTAGTGAGCGCTTTCACGTCGCATGAAGATTGAATAGGAAGAAATTAAAGGCATAAGGCCTCAGAGGAAATCATTATCGCACGATGAGGAATCAATAAAAGGGGAGTGCTTACCCTAAACCCGTATAGCCTCTCGAAGATAAGTACAGATGTCTCCGTACCGATCAGCAAGGAACTCTACTAGACTCGCTCATGACCTGAGACCTAAGTGGAACCTTAGTGCTCTGTTACCATTTTGTCACGATCCAAAATCCACTAAATTCATATGATGGCGCCGGACACCACTGCCAGGCAAGCCAAACAATAGATAATAAAATTTGATTCTTCATTTTAGTGTTTTTTGAAATTCAAAATTTCCTTTCAATTTAATTATAAAAAAGGGCTGGAATACAGGAGTAAATAATAATATTTTAACCATTTCAATTATTGAGAAACCCATCATCACCCCAAAATCCATGTCACAAGTACATGAACATCAAACTAGAAAAAATAAAATATATCATCTGTCCGGAATACAACCTTATGGACAGGAGAAGAGAAAATATAAATACTCTGTGAAAGAGACTTTGTTGGTTGCGGATCCTAACATAAGATGCACGCTCACCTAAAATCCCCGTATTCAGGGCACGCCGCTTTGTGCCCACAAGGCACTAGACATACATGGCAAGTACAAACAAAATGTACATCAAGGTGTGTATGAGTACAAAAACAACGCCGTACCCAGTAAGTATCTCGTCTAACCTCGAAGAAGTTAGTGACGAGGGTCGACTCCGACACTTACTATGGGCTATAAATCAAATGCCAATGAGTATGATTTAATATGATTATATGAAACGGTTGTAAAGCGCAATACTTTTGAAGTAAGTAAGCAATTCTTATAATTAAGAAATCTCCAAATTTATTTTCTCATCATTTAACAATTTATCTCAGGCCCAAGAGGCAATATCATTTATTATAAATTTTCCAAAGTAAATCAATTTTATCATTGCACAAAATCATGCCGGATATTCATAGGCCGGATCAACAATATAAATTATAAACTATGCACTGCGAGGGTTCGAAACGGCCGAACTTAGATGTGTCTATTATCTGTCGAGGCGAACGGCCCGCTTCCCATTGAGAGTAGTGGAATTTACACCGCTCGCGGAATATAATTGAGACACGGTGTCACATAGATTTCTTAAGTTATTATAATATTCCTCAATCTTTTCGAAAATACGAAAGTTCAAATGAAACCTTTAAAATTTCTTAAATTCCTCAATTTCAATTTCTTTTCAAGAAATTTATTACGCAACCTTCAATCTTGGCTTTCTTTCTCAAGGCAAAACAATACCATAAAT
The DNA here is from genome assembly GCF_001879085.1 of Nicotiana attenuata. Taxonomy (NCBI): domain Eukaryota; kingdom Viridiplantae; phylum Streptophyta; class Magnoliopsida; order Solanales; family Solanaceae; genus Nicotiana; species Nicotiana attenuata. The sequence continues at coordinate 338,403 of NW_017670896.1, read as the reverse complement.
CAAATAGCAAATATCAACCAGGCTATGATGTAAACCTAAACACTATCGGACATAGGGTCTAGCTAGTAACTAAACATTAAGTAATTTGTCACCTCGTGAGGCACATAACCCCCATAATAGAAGCACATATTAATTTAGTTCACTATGGGCGTTTAATTTACCCTCTACAAGGTTAGAAAGGTTGACTTACCTCGCTCCGAAGTTCCATGGCCGCTTCCAAAAGCCTTTGTCCAACAACTCAAGCCGATCCCCAACAGTTCCAAAACTAGTCAATAAACGAGCCAATTCCATAAATATATTACTCTAATTACTCACAACAAATTTGGTTTAATCAAAATTCTCAAACCTCCTCTCGAAATGTTTGATAAAATCACCCTCGAGCCCACTGTGTTCCGAATTTTTGAAAATTTCGAAGATAAACTTTACCCAGAACCCTCACAACTCAAATTATTATAATTTATTCTCAATTTCTCTTCCAAAATTCTTGGTCAAAATTCCAAAAATTAACCAATTTCTAAGTTTTCTACCAAAACCCAACAATTTCTACAAAATTTCCATGTTTAAATCCTTACACAAAACCATGTATTTAACTTATAATGAGGTGGGGAATAACTTACCTTTAACATTAGATAATTGAAAACCCCCACTTGAAGCTCTCCAAAAATCGGTCCAACCAAGAGAGAATGAAAAGGAAAATGGGCAAATTTCCCCGTTTTAAAGTGAAAACTTTCAACTTGCCCGGCCGCACCTTCTGCACGCTGCTAAACAGTAACCGGCTTCTGTGGTTCTTACAGGTCGGCTAATATTTTGCTTCTGGGGTTCCGGCATGTACGGCTAATATTCCGCTTCTACGGAGATTGCCCCCAGCTGCCTGCTTCCGCTTTCTATGCCTTCCCTTCTGTATGTGCCGATCTCGCTTCTACGCCGAGATAACTGCATCTGCGGTGGTCTGCTCTGGGCCAACACAAATCCAAACATTTGTTCCCTTCTTGGCCGCTTCTGCGGCTCCACACCTATGGCCAAATCTCGCATGTGCGGTTACACTAGAAGGCAGTTCTCTAGCACTTCCTTCCCAAGTCTAAACTCGATCCGTTTACCATCCAGAATCCACCTGGAGGCCTCGGGGACCTCAACCAATTATACCAACAACCTCCCTAAAACATAATGAACTTAGTCGAGCCTTCAAATTCACATCAAAAACATCGAATAAAAAGGAATCGGCAACCCAATTCAAGTTTAATTTGAGCTTTTAGAACTTTAAACTTCTATATTTCGATGTTTGAAAACTATCAAATTCGTCCGATTGACCCTCAAATTTGCATACAAGTCGCCATTCAACATTACAAACCTACTCCAACTTACCAAATCAAAAATCGACACCGATTATCATAAAGTCCACTTTCGTGTCAACTTCTCAAAAAACCTTCAAATTTCTAACTTTCGCCAAATTGACCCCGAAATTACCTTACGGACCTCTAAATCCATATCCGGGCGCGCTTCCAGTACCTGAAATCAACCATACGAAGCTACTCCCTAGCTCGGAATCCAATGGACATTGATAACTTTGAAATACACTTCAACCCAAACCTATAAAATTTTTTCCAAATGCTAAACTTCCACGATAGGCGCCGAATAATTCTCCCAGGGTCATGTAAAACCCAATCCGGATACATTTCCCAAGGTCTAAATCATCATAGAACCTATTGGAACCTTTAAAATTGCCGATTCGAGGTCGTTACTCAAAATCCACACCTTAGTCAATTTTTCCAACTTTAAAGCTTCCGAAATTGAGAATTTTCTTTCCAAATTAACTCCGAAACTCCCCGAAATTCAATTCTTGATCACACGTACCAGTTATATACCTGATGTGAAGCTGCCATGCCTCAATCGCTGAAGGATCTCTCTCTTTT
>NW_017670896.1:281884-336468 GCF_001879085.1 Nicotiana attenuata | reverse complement strand
AAAAAAAATACTTTATCTAAAAATACGATTGTATTGACAAAGTTAAATTCTAGGGATAACTTCAAGCTTAGAAGTACTTTGGCCTTGTTTATGGAAAAATTTACTTTTTTCAGCTTCAACTACTATTCGAAAGTACCTCAAAACACCTCAACTCTCCAAAATAAGTACATTTATAAAAAAAAATTATCTTATATTTCCCATTTAGATTAAATATGAAAGATACAAAAAGTTTTTGAAAATTTGATAAGCACTATCTACCTTCGTCTCCTTAAACCTTCTCCCATGGAGGGTTTAACCTCCACTAAAATTTCAACTATATCTAGAAAGAATATCAAAACAATTAAATGTACATTACCCAAAAATTAATAAGGAGAATAGAAGTAAAATATTATTTGTATATTTAGTGAAAGATTACGGAATGAAATCTAAACAACTTACCAAAAATTGTTCCATTGGTGCACTTTGATGCCTCATCGAATGAAATAAAATTATTTGAAAAATCAATGGTCGAAAAGTGACTATTGCTTTCTTCAACTAAAGTATTTTCCTTAAATCCAATCTCAAGCTCCTTGTGCACTGATTGAAAATTAGGATTAGCACTATTAATGCGTCCGTTTATGATGTAACAGATCTTGTTTTGTTATAAATAATTTTTCCACAACTCAATATAACCATTGAAAAGTGAAGCGTGAATTTTTGTTCCCTGTAAAAAGTTTCATTGTAAGTTAATCTGATTGTTAAAACTATAATATGAAAAGACATGAAATAAAATATTGCTATAAAATAACAATTACCTCTTCATCAACTAATGTCACAATTTTTCGGGTGCCTTGATTTATTTTATTGTTGAACTCTTTTACTATTCCACTCCCAAATACTAACACTCGTATTACCCAACATGAATCAGATACTCTTAGACTATTAATTGGGACACATTGGTCTACAATTCCTTTTCACTGGCTATTGCAAGCGTACCTAAAATAAAGCATGCATAAGAGTTTTATAAGTTATCAAAGTGACTAATTCAATAATTGATTATTTTTATGATATAAGGAACATTGTTTACCTGAACGGATGTAATTGTTGAAATATGAGTGATTCAACCATAAAAATTGCAATAACGCAAATCATGTAGTATTAATATAACACAGAATTAAAGCAGATAGTCTAATTTTTAATTCTTTTTAAAACAAGCAACTTGAGCTGGCATAGCATTTATAAGTATTATTAATTATACAGCAAAGGAAAAAATAATACTAATATTTAAGTGATAAGACTTAGATCGAATGTCTAACCGGTNAGAGGGGTTTGGGGAAGGGGTTACTTAGGTTAATTTAGGAAGGGGGAAACCTGGACCGTTGATCAAAACAATCAACGACCAGGATTTGGCCAGGTATTAGGTTGGGGTAGATGCGTATTGGACTTGGGGTTTCTGGGCTGGTTCAAAAGGGTTAAAATTGGGCTAGTTGATAGGTTAAGTTTTAAATTAAAAGGGGCTATTTTGTTAAATAAAGAATTAATTGCTAAAACAATTTTAAAATTAGTTAATAAAATTATAAAAAATGATTTTAATGCATGGAAATGTTTTAATGTAATTACATTAATATTTAAAAAATATAAAAGGCTATTTTTCGGTAAAATAATGTAATAATGCATGTGTAGGCTACAATTGCAAAGTAATTGCAATTGTATCTTAAAAATACAGATGTGGCTATTTGTGCAATAACTGAAATGTAATACGGATGCAAGTGATAAAATTAAGCCATAAAAATTATTAAAACTATTCTGTGACGCGATTTAATGATTGTTTTATAAAATAAATGCTGGGTGAAATAGTTAAAATATGTTAAAAAATGCAAAAATTGTATAAAAAAAACTAATTGATGCCCAGGCATAGTTTTGAAATATTGGAGGGAAAATTGGGTATCAACAGCTGCCCCTCTTTACCCGGAAAGGATGAAAGTATTTTCAAGTAAAGAAATGATGGCCAATTTTGACCAGATGGGATGTTTTGAAGACAGAGGCCGGACTCCGGTCTTCGAGTTGCCTACATATCCCTGGCCTTACAGGAATCAGGCCATGTGTAGTTCTGGATTCATTGGCGGAATATACCGATGAAGTCATTGCAAAAACGGACACGGGATGCAAAAGCGGCTATGGTGAGCGGTTAAGGTTTGAGATTGTTGAAGGAATTAGAGCGAGGTCGCTCCTGCTAGGACAGCGGTTGCTTGCTGGTCACCTGCAGATAAAGAGATGCTACAGACATATATTTGTGAAAAAATTTAAACATGATACAGATTCCTTTTTGGACCATGAAGGTTGTCTTTGGATGGTTAAAGATGACGTCCTTGGACCATGATGTCGTGGGCCATGAATTGTTTAGTGAGGGACTCGCCGGCCATGAAATGATGTTCTCGGGCCATGAAAATGGTGCCTCTGAACCATGATGCCTTTGAATAATGATATGCAAAATTTGAGGGATCCTCAGGCCATGGCATGGTGTCTTCCGGCTATGAGGATGATGCCTTTTCGACTATGACGCCTTTGGATAGAATGGCCATATTTCAGCCCATGATTATGCAATAATATGATGTTAACAACACAAGGCTTAGTCTTGTGAAATGGAGGGTAGAGCTTAGCCCGATTGAAAAGCAAATAGATAGTGCTAGAAACAGAGCAATATTTGTGCAAAGAGGGACAATTCTTAGTCCCATGCAGATGGGGAGGCAAGGATTAGCCTCATGCAAGTATGGAGGCAAGGAATAGCCTCATGCAAATAGGGAGGCGAGGATTAGCCTCATGCAGATGGGGAGGCAGGGATTAGCCTCATGCAAGTATAGAGGCAAGGATTAGCCTCATGCAAGTATGGAGGCAAGGAATAGCCTCATGCAAATAGGGAGGCGAGGATTAGCCTCGTGCAAGTATGGAGGAAGGGATTAGCCTCATGCGGATAGGGAGGCAATGATTAGCCTCATGCAAGTATGGAGGCAATGCGAGTAGGGAGGCAAGGATTAGCCTCATGCAAGATAGGGAGGCAAGGAATAGCCTCATGCAAATAGGGAGGCGAGGATTAGCCTCGTGCAAGTATGGAGGAAGGGATTAGCCTCATGCGGATAGGGAGGCAATGATTAGCCTCATGCAAGTATGGAGGCCGGGATTAGCCTCATGCAAGTAGGGAGGCAAGGATTAGCCTCATGCAAGTATGGAGGCAATGCGAGTAGGGAGGCAAGGATTAGCCTCATGCAAGATAGGGAGGCAAGGATTAGCCTCTTGTATGATAAGTTGATGATGCCAGTATGCGTGAACCAACCTTAGGGGATGGGAATAAAGAATGAAAGGAAAACATAAAGGTAAACAAGTCAGTAATGGTTCTGAAAAGAGTACTTGCAGTATTTAAACATGTATTGCGGAAAGGTAAACTCGTGTCTTAATTTGGGAGCCTCGTTGTGCCCGAGGTAGGCCTAGGGACAAATAGATTTGGAGAATTTTAAATGCTACTGAATGCCTCATTTCATAATATGAAAAATAGACGAATCCCAAAACGACATTAAGATAATAGAAAAAGTAAGTCACTACTGGCACTTGGCCTTATTACATTTTTAGGAAAGCAAATAAATCTGGCCTATTTGGTCCCAGAAGGACCTTCCCCAGATTCGATCTTCCTGACTCCATTGCACAGGTCTCCCAGCTCGCGCAGACCCAGCAGCAAGTAGGCTCTGGCCAGATGTCCTCCTTCAGCTCCTTCAGCGTTCTGGCAATCCTCAATCCTCTTTATGACCTTACCCTCCAGTTCCACTATTCCTCACTCCAGATATTCCAGCTTCCTGTTGGAGGTGATCGCCATTTCCTTCCATTCCTCAATCAATCTCAGATTCCTCTCATATATTTCTTGGTGCTCATTCTCAGAGCCGTGGACCCTCTTGCGCAGCCTGTTGTACTTGACTTGAGCTTCAGCTTCTTCGTCCATGATTCTGTTCCCTCGCCCGGCTCCTGGCACCATCATTCCTTTTAGATTGTCTTCTAACCAGGCCGGGTAGAGAGGTTCGCACCCTGCATGATACCTGTCGGGCTCAACGGTGTTCTTTTCCACAATGATTTTGCAGTGCCACATATGATGGGCTTGGTACTTGTAAGAGACGCCGTCGTCTTGAAAGTCTGCTCTGAAATGACTCATCTTGGCAACCCTTGGCACAACCTATTTCCTTCCTGCTTGCCTCATAACTCGGATAGGGACATAAGGGTATATCCCTCTCAACCCAATCAGCACCAGGTGTGGAGCGTCTCTAGACCTGATGATGAATTCGTCTGTCGGGAACCATTCAAACATCCATTGCACTTGCTCCTCAATCAGATTGTCGAAAAATTCCACCCATTCATCCCCTCCATCAAAGTCTTGGCGACCATGGCCAACCTAGTGTGGATTCTTTCCTTTTTTGGTGGGAACACTATTAGGCCCAAGAAGCATACAATGAACACGAACACTCTGTGGTGGATATGCCCCAGAGAAGTGAGAGAGATCTCATCATGGTAAGTACGGAAGGACTTGCTATGGCCGCACCTCTCATACAGATACTCGAAGGGTATGTAAGATTCCTTCAGGCATCTCATGTCAGCATTTTTCTTCAACCCCATCATCTTTAAGAACCCTTTACTAGTACGGTTTTTCGGCACCAATAACCCGGGACTATCCCAAGTCAATCCCGTAAGCCCTCCAATTTCCTCTAGAAGTGGTGTCATTTCTACGCCGCCAACACAAAACACAAACCTTTCACTATCCCTGAATAAAGTGGTAGCCTCAACCAACCTCTTGTTTAGCTCAATGTCTAGCAGAGACGGTAGATTGCCTAAGTAATTTCTTACATGTTTCTTGTCACTTGAGGAAAGATCCTCCCACGAATCTAGTAGCAATGGTGAGATGTTGCTAACCATACCGAATCTGAGGACCTCGTGCCTCATTTCTGCAAAACAAAAGGGTTAGTCCCTTATCCCCCACCAGACTCGACTATTTATACATTCATGATTAGCATATTGGTATTTAGTTCTCCAAATTAATGCACAGAACGTGGTTGTGTCCGTTGAGATTATGGAAATCCCGGTGGACTTTTGGATAAGGCTTGTCTTAAAGTATTATTATGTGGACAACATATTATTCCGGCTAGGTCTGACCATGATGCATGCGCAATTACGTTCAGAGTAAGGTTACTATGGGGGTCTAGATTGGTACCCTCAAGCGGACAACTTGAGGGGGAAAGGCACGGAACCGCCGACTGCACCGCTGATCGACTAGTTTTACCGCAAATAAGCCTTTCCGAATTTAAGGGTAATAAATAGGAAGAGCGCAACCACTGATCAAGCGTTGCTATAGGATTTTGATACGCACAAGTGGAACATGATGCGGAGTATATGTAACAATAAATAACATGTTTTCAAGTATTTGCACGTAAGAAAATAATAAATACAGTATTTAAATAATTGAAAGACAGTTACAGAAAGAAAAAAAAAAGACAAGTCAGTTTCAGGGAAATAAACAAGTCATAAATGCTTAAGAATAAACAGTTAAATTCAAATAAGGGGAAAGGGTACGTGGATAGAGCATGCTTGGACTAATTCATGAAAGATAAGTTCGTTACGGTAAGAGCCTAATAATATCCCCGGCAGAGTCGCCATGCAGTCGCGCCCCCTTTTTTCCCTCCTCGCGGGGAGAAGTCTGGGTTCCGACATTTCATGGGGGTAATAACTCATTTCCTTTTGGGAATTTGGGTTTGGAAGAGTCGCCACCTAACGGATTATGGTGCGTTAGGGCACCTAGAGCGATTAACTCTTATACTAGTTTGCACTACCAGAGGTTTAGGGTAAGGGTTCGAACTAACCTCGAGGGGAAGGTGTTAGGCACCCCTCTCAGTCCACAACGGTGGGTCCCAGCCGAACTTATACTTATGAATTATTCCTTTAAACAAATAAAAAGTTTAGACACATACTTGCAAATAAAGGAATGTTTTAGGCATTTGTATGACTCAAATAAGGAGACAAAAAAAGAGATTTGAACAAGTTGCATATATAGAGAAGAAGTAAAGTTTAAACATCGGGAATTGGGAAAGAGGGGTCCTAGGTTGATTAGCCTACAGGATCACCCCACACAATGCCCGGTAATCACTCCTCAATGAGGGGCTACACGTGACATTAGCGCGTAGTGATCATATCCCTTTCTACCCAATTCCCTCCCCTTGGTCATAGCCTAAAGATTTCCAGCAACCTTGAAAATGTCCTATGCGTGCACTACCCGTCCTTTCCTTGTGGCCCTGGAGGTATTTAGGACCTCCATTTTTGGACAGGTCTAGACCACCCTAAGGCTTTAAAAGGATAAAAGTCTAGGCGTCAATCAAGAACAGTTAGGACTGCATTTAAAGGGAACTAATTACAGGCTCACAGTCACCTCCACAAATATAGCAAGTAAATGCACGTCGTCAAACATCAGTCAGGTATTTTAAGAGAAAATCCTAGGACATGATATCTAGGTGAGCATGGGTTATACAGTATTGAACTAGGACAAAGTTTCGAAATCCTATTTAGCTTTCCTACTGATTTAGACCTGTTAAATCTGAACAGTTTTAAATAACGAAGCACAGTTTCAGAGTTGCAAAATTTAAATCGCCCTATAGGCTTGCCTAAACACAGAACAGTGATGTCCTAAGAGCATGATATCTACATTGATGCAGTAAAATAGTGAACAATTTTTAAACGGACACTTGAGATCCTATAGACATGCTTTCTAGCGGTAGTAAATTAAGGCATTGTTTGAAAACTCATTTAAAGAAGCGGACAGTTGACTAAACCAATTCATAATGAACTAACATGATTTAAACTGATTTGTTTAACTGAACTGATTATAAGTCCTATAGAAATGATTTCTATTATAACTGATTTTAACTCCTATAGGCATGGAATCTAATTATTAAGAGCTGACTTAGATCCTTATAGGCATGATTTCTAAGGAAGCGAGTTTGAATACATGATGTAACAAAACATGAACTTCAATTACTTTACACCCTATAGGCATGATATCTAATTATAAGGCCACTTAGATCCTATAAGCATGGTTTCTAATATTGTATAGCAAACACATTCGAATTAACATAATCCTATAGGCATGGTATCTACCCAATTTACCCAACATGATATGCACCTACCCAGCCCTTTTAACTAATCACCCCAATGTTGTTTACAAATAATTAATACAGACCAGCTGAATAAATTACATAAACAAATAAAGAAAACGAAGAAGTTAACTATAGGGAGCCTGAAGCAGGCCCAAATGACTTCCAAGCCTCCAATAGCCTCAAATGCCAAAGTTCCATAGACAGTATCATGTCTAGGTGTGTCAGAGTTCCCTAAGGACCTCAAGGATCTCGGGCAGTGCTCACACCTAGACCTTTTTCTCAAACAATAATTGATTTAGGGGCAGTGTGGAAAGGCCAGCTCTGACATGCCAGAGTTCAGAGAGATCTCAAGGATCTCAAGGCAGTACACATGCCAGAGGGGCAGAAGCTAATATTCTAATAGCAAAGTGAAGTGCTTGACATAGTTTTGTTTTGAAAATAGTACAGAGATGAATTCAGAAGTAGAAAAGTTTTTCAGAAGCAGGAAATAACTTAGTGGTAAAAGACAATTTGAGAAAAGTATCAAGCAGCAGACAATCAATTGGTCATAAGAGTCATATTGAACACTTAACAAACAGAACTCCACATGGGGATAAAGGGATTGTGGCACATAAGAATCACCTTAGGGTACAGGGATGGGGAGAGGAGAAACATAGAACCCGGCTGAATTACTTTTCTTGTAAATCACATCACCACGAAGCATAAACTCTGAGTCTTCCCAAGCCTGAATATGGATCGAATAAGCCCAAATATAGTACATGTTTCCCAAATCTTTTTCTCAAATTACCACTGATATTTTCTTTCCTTAGTTGTAATAACCCACCAATATGCCGATAACCAAAAATCTCACAAATAAACGACCATGCAATCCAACCGTAGGCGGTGGGACTCTCCCACTTAGCTTGGAGCCACTTATTACATAACTGTGGAACCCACCAAGATTCCTTATCCCCCATTGACAGGGTCGTGCACAATCAACCCGCCAGATTCCTCGAAATCCTTCTGGTAGCATTTCATGAACACTCTCAATCACTATCCATATTCACATATTCGACCTCTTACTGGATAGCCAGTAAAATTCTTCGTAGAAGTTTTGTCAACCATGCGACTACTGAACTGCTCGTAAGAGATAATCCAACCTGTGGAAATCACATGCCGACATCTCCCAATGTCGTTGCATCGGGCACAATTACTACAAAAACGGTAACCCCTCTTGATCCCGTTCTCATTCACCAGTTGTACAAGTCCATTCACTGCTCATGGGTATCAACTAAAGGTGCGACAGTACACTCTAATCCAAAGTCATGTTGTCTCATTTTTCCTATCAAGCAGCTCCTCCCTGTCGTATCCAATCTCCCGCCATATAATAGCCAATATTCCAAATTAAGTCTGTAGACCTAGTTACTGTTCACCATGAATCCCAAATCATTCTAAACGTTTCTCAAGGTGTGTAGTCATCCTACCACAGAACCCATATGTTACTCTGCCACTCTCCCATTTTGGTCAAACTCACTCCTTTAAGCAACTATTCGCCTCCTGTTTCTCACTCTTGGCCTTCGAGAAGTTTATCCACCGCAAGACACCTTCCACATGTCCTTCCTTATCCTTCGCTGCCCAGTTATTGCCTTAAGTCAAAATCCATCTCTGTAGCATTTGAACCAATAGATCGCTACCAACTTTAAACCCCTTTAAAGATCATCTTTTTTAAGCCATCAACACCACGAACACCGATTCAATCCTGAACCACCGCACACCGCGATCTCAGATAGCCTCTTCTCCGGCACCATATTACACTACCCTGCCCCGCGGGAGATTTGACGAAGACCATAACACCAGCGAACTTAACACATTCAATCAAGGGCGACGATACCACATTACTGATGAAAGTTCTACCACGCTCGAAAATGCCAAGTCTCGTTACTCCATCAACCCAAACCTGAACATTCATAGTCCGATTGCCTCTCCTCCGCTGGAAATAAAATAATGAATCTCTGAATCATGCATTGTGTAAACCTCCTTTCAAGTTATTCACTACTTCGACGCATAGTCAAGCACCCTACCATTACACAAATACTGTGCGAGAGCAACGGACGAATCGTCATAACAATCAATGCCAAATCTCAAAGTCTTAGGTAATACTGATACTGAGCTGAAACGACATAACGGCCTTCCGCAAGCCGATGACAGTAGCCCAATCAAATACGCAGGAAGAAAAATCATGCACCATATCTGTAGTACCATTACGATTCCTTGGTTTCCAATTGATAGTGAGCGCTTCACGTCGCATGAGATTGAATAGGAAAGAAATAAAGGCATAAGCCTCAGAGGAATCATATCGCACGATGAGGAATCAAGAAAGGGAGTGCTCCTAACACCCGTATAGCCTCTCGAAGATAAGTACAGATGTCTCCGTACCGATCAGCAAGACTCTACTAGACTCGCTCATGACTCGTGAGACCTAAGTGAACCTAGTGCTCTGTTACCATTTTGTCACGATCCAAAATCCACTAAAGTCATGATGGCGCCGGACACCACTGCCAGGCAAGCCAACAATAGATAATAAATTTGATTCTCATTTTAGTGTTTTTGAAATTCATAATTTCCTTCAATTTAATAGTAAAAAGGTGGAATTACAGAGTAAATAATAATATTTTAACCATTTCAATATTGAGAAACCCATCATCACCCCAAAATCCAGTGTCACAAGTACATGAACATCAACTAGAAAAAATAAAATATATCATCTGTCCGGAATACAACTATGGACAGGAGAGAGAAATATAAATACTCTGAAAGAGACTTTGTTGGTTGCGGATCCTAACATAAGATGCAGCTCACCTAAATCCCCGTATCAGCCACGCCGCTGTGCCCACAAGGCCACTAGACATACATGTGCATGTACAACAAAATGTACATCAAGTGTAGTATGAGTACAAAAACAACGCGTACCCAGTAAGTATCTCGTCTAACCTCGAAGAAGTAGTGACGAGGGTCGACTCCGACACTTACTATGGGCTATAAATAAAATGCCAATGATATGATTTAATCATGAGTTATATGAAACGGTTGTAAGCGCAATACTTTGAAGTAAGTAAGCAATTCTTATAATTAAGAAATCTCCAAATTTATTTCTCATCATTTAACAATTTATCTCAGGCCCAAGAGGCAATATCATTTATTATAAATTTCAAAGTAATCAATTTAATCATGCACAAATCATGCCGAGATCATACGGCCGGATCCAACATATAAATATAAACTATGCACTGCCGAGGGTCGAACGGCACGAACTATAGATGTGTCTATTAATCTGTCGAGGCGAACGGCCCGCTCCCATGAGAGTAGTGGAAATTTACACCGCTCGCGGAATATAATTGAGACACGGTTACACATAGATTTCTTAAGTTATTATAATATTCCTCAATTCTTTTCGAAAATACGAAGTTCAAATGAAAACCTTTAAAATCTTAAATTCCTCAATTTCAATTCTTTTCAAGAAAATTATTACGCAACCTCAATCTTGCTTCTTCTCAAGGCAAACAATAACCATAAATCAAATAGCAATATCAACCAGGCATGATGTAAACCTAACACTAATCGGACATAGGTCTAGCTAGTAACTACTTAAGTAATTTCGTCACCTCGTGAGCACATAACCCCCATAATTAGAAGCACATATTAATTTAGTTCACCTATGGGGTTAATTCCCTCTTACAAGGTTAGAAAGGTGACTTACCTCGCTCCGAAGTTCCATGGCCGGCTTCCAAGCCTTTCCAACAACTCAAGCCGATCCCCAACAGTCCAAAACTAGTCAATAAACGAGCAATTCCATAAATATATACTCTAATACTCACAACAATTTGGTTTAATCAAATTCTCAACTCCTCTCGAAAAGTTGATAAAATCACCCTCGAGCCCACGTGTCCGAATTTTGAAAATTTTCGAAGATAAACTTTACCCAGAACCTCAGCAACTCAAATATATAATTTATTCTCAATTCTCTTCCCAAATTCTTGGTCAAAATCCAAAAATACCAATTTCTAAGTTTTCTACCAAAACCCCACAATTTCTACAAATTTCCATGTTTAAATCCTTACACAAACCATGTATTTAACTTATAATGAGGTGGGAATAACTTACCTTAACATAGATAATGAAAACCCCCACTTGAAGCTCTCCAAAAATCGTCCAACCAAGAGAGAATGAAAGAAAATGGGCCAAATCCCCGTTTTAAAGAAACTTCACTGCCCGGCCGCACTTCTGCACCTGCGAAACAGTAACCGCTTCTGTGGTTCTACAGGTGCGGCTAATATTTTGCTTCTGGGGTTCCGCATGTACGGCTAATATTCCGCTTCTACGGAGATGCCCCCAGCTGCCTGCTTCCGCTTCTATGCCTTCCCTTCTGTATGTGCGATCTCGCTTCTACGGCGAGATAACTGCATCTGCGGTGTCTGCTCTGGCCAACACAAATCCCATTTGTGCCCTTCTTGGCCGCTTCTGCGGCTCCACACCTATGGCCCAAATCTCGCATGTGCGGTTACACTAGAAGGCAGTTGCTCTAGCACTCCTTCCCAAGTCTAAACTCGATCCGTTTACCATCCAGAATCCACCTGAGGCCCTCGGGACCTCAACCAATTATACCAACACCTCCCTAAATACATAATGAACTTAGTCGAGCCTTCAAATCACATCAAACAACATCGAATTAAGGAATCGCAACCCAATTCAAGTTTAATGAGCTTTAGAACTTTAAACTTCTATATTCGATGTTGAAACCTATCAAATTACGTCCGATTGACCTCAAATTTTGCATACAAGTCGCATTCAACATTACAAACCTACTCCAACTTACCAAATCAAAATCCGACACCGATATCATAAAGTCCACTTCCGGTCAAACTTCTCAAAAACCTTCAAATTTCTAACTTTCGCCAAATGACCCCGAAATTACCTACGGACCTCTAAATCCATATCCGGGCGCGCTTCCAGTACCTGAATCACCATACGAAGCTACTCCCTAGCTCGGAATCCCAAATGGACATTGATAACTTTGAAATACACTTCAACCCAAACCTATAAAATTCTTCCAAAATGCTAACTTCCACGATAGGCGCCGAAATTCTCCCAGGTCATGTAAAACCCAATCCGAACATATTCCCAAGTCTAAAATCATCATAGGAACCTATTGGAACCTTTAAATGCCGATTCCGAGGTCGTTTACTCAAAAATCACACCTTAGTCAATTTTTCCAACTTAAAGCTTCCGAAATGAGAATTTTCTTTCCAAATTAACTCCGAACTCCCCGAAATTCAATTCTGATCACACGTACCAGTTATATACCTGATGTGAAGCTGCCCATGGCCTCAAATCGCTGAATGGCGTGCTAGAGCTCAAAACGACCGATCGGGTCGTTACAAATAACTATTTATTGAAGATAATTTTAAAATGATAGAATGGGAGCCTTAAAGTAACTGGTAAAGTTGCTGCCAAGTAATGAGGAGGTAACGGGTTGAAGCCGCGGAAATAGCCTTTTGCAGAAATGCAGGGTAAGGCTGCGTACAATAGATCCTTGTGTCCCGGCCCTTCTCCGAACCCCACGCATAGAGGGAGCTTAGTGCACCAGGATGCCTTTTAATTTTACACTAATATTGGTACATGGGATATCATAAATAAAAATCAAAACTGAGAAGCACAAAAATGACCTCCACACACGTCCACATTATCAAGACTTTACGATAAAAAATATGAAATATTGTGTAATGATCGGATTGGTCGTTTTGCTTTTTAGAACCCCGTTCCCCTAAATGAGACTTCCCGTACTTGCTTTTACTGATTTATGACTTGCGGGGATGGTTGGTTCGGGACTTGGAAGAGTTTGGGTTGAAATTTGAACACTTGGTTCCATAAGGTTGGCTAAAAAGGCCAAGTTTGACTTCGGTCAACATTTTGAGTAAATGACCTCGGAACCAATAGGTGCGTATGATGATTTTGGACTTGGGCGTATGTTCGGATCGGGTTTTGGATGACCCGGGAGCATTTCGGTGCCTAATAGTGAAAGTTGGTTCTTGAAGGTTGTAGAAGTTCTTTAAATTTGGTTTGGAGTAGATTTTGGTAATAACGAGGTCCAAATGGAATTTCGAGACCCGAAATAGTTCTGTAATGTCGTTTAAGACTTGCACAAAAAATTTGGTGTCAATCCGAGTAGTCTAAGTATGATTCGACGCGTTCGGATCGATTTAGAAACTTGAAGTTCAAAGTTTGATTCAATTTGGTATTGGGGTGTGATTCTTGGTTTTGTTGTTGTTTTATGCGTTTCGAGAGTTTGAGCAAGTCCATATTATGTATATAGACTTGTTGGAGTAGTTGGACGGGGTCCCGAGGGGCTCAGGTGCATTACGGACCACCCGGAGTTGAGTTGAAACACACCAGATTTCTGCTTCTGGTTTCCTTCTTCGCGTACGTGGTCAAACCCTCACGTTTGTGATGAAGTATTTGGGATACTGTGGGCCGGGGAGCTTTTTCCCTTCACGTTCGCGTACTAAGAATCGCGTTCGCGGAGGTCTAGGTTCTCTAGCCATCGCGTTCGCGTGACCTGGGGAGCTGGGTGGCCGCTGTTTATTCTTCGTGTTCACGTAGGGTAGGCCAAGCGAGCCTCCGCGTTCGCGAGGCTCCTGTCGCGTTCGCGATGGATAAATTTCCCTGGGCCTGGACCGTTTGCCTTCGCGATCGCGAGGCCTATTCCGGGATCGCGAAGAAGGCAGACCTGGGCAGAAACTTTTAAAAACGGGACTTAGGCTATTTTAGCTCATTTCTTCCATTGTTAGGCGGTTCTTGGAGCTCTTAGAGAGGGGATTTCACTTAGCACTTTGAGGTAAGTAATTTCTACACAATGTGAGTTAAATACATAGTTTATGGGTAGATTATAACATGTAAATTAGTGAAAATCATGGGTTTAGGTGAAAACTTAGGTTTCTGATAAAAATGAGATTTAACCACGAAATTTGTTATGGAATCTAGTAAAAATCATATATTTATGTTCCTAAGGCTATGTTTAATAACTTTCCTTAAATATTTCCAGAATCCGAGCATGTGGGCTCAGGGGTGAATTTTTGGAATCTTGCAATTTAGGTTGGGTAATCACTTAAATGGTGGAATTATGAATTTTGAGCATAGATTGATTAGTCTATGTAATGTTTGACTGGTTTTGAGTCGTTTGGCGTCGAATTTGGAGGTTTGAGTGTGTTCTTAAATTGGGAAGTAGGCATTGATACGAGGTAAGTCTCCTTTCTAACCTTGTAAGAGGGAATTAACCTCACAGGTGAATTAAATAAATGTGTGTACCTATTTGTGGGGGTTATGTACATACGAGGTGACGAGAGTCCGTACGTAGCTACTATTATGCTAATGTCCGGGTAGTTTAGGTACCGTATCATGCTTTATTTGAAATGTTTGTGCCCTTACTTGCTAATTTAATTACTCGAGTAATGTTAGAATTTTAAAAAAAATTGTAAAAGGCTAAGTTCACCTATTTAAAGAATGTAGTAGAATACTTGATTGTAAATGAGAAATTTGTGTTTCCTTAAAAATAATTGCTATTTGTGGATCGGGCGGAGCGCCTTGGTAGTAAATAGCTGCATCTATGGTTCGCGTTGTTCGACCCTTCGGCAGTGCACATTTTATTACTATGTTGGACCGAGCCATAAGACCTCGGCATAATTTGTGCATATTGATTAATTGAAACTCTCCGTGATTATTACTGCTTAATTGTCTTGAAATGTGAGCTGTTAAATGATATGACTGGAATTGAAAATATATTGTGAAAGAAAAACTTATAACTTTCTGTTATTGAGCTTTCAGTATTGTTCATGATATCCATGCTTAGCATAACACTTTAATTATATTATTGTTAGCCCATAGTAAGTGTCTAAGTCGACCCCCCATCACTACTTCTTCGAGGTTAGACTGGATAATTACTGGGTACATGTTGTTTATGTACTCATACTATGCTTCTGTACTTAATTGTACAGGATCTGAGGCAGGTGCATCTAGTTACCCGCCAGGCGCCCATACTTGATCTTGGACTGAGACTTCACGGTTAGCTGCCCCCTTTCGAGCCGTTCAGTATCATGCCGGAGTTTCTCTTTTGCTTGTATCTATCTATTCTATTTCAGACCGTAGGATAGTCATCTTTTGTATATTCTACTAGTTGCCCACACACTTGTGACACTAGATCTTGGCACATATTGGTAAACCTTGATTTTTGGGTTGTATTTCTATAGTTATGATTTCTTCTAGTTGTTTCCGTTTTGTTTGCTTTAAAAATCCGATATTTATCAAATGCTTTAAATATAAGTAAAGTTAGATGTTGGGATTGCTTAATAAAAAATGGGAAATTACTAAGTTGTTCACTGTTGGCTTGTCTAGCAATGGTGATGAACACCATCACGGCCTGACATGGAGTTGGGTCGTGATAACATGGTATCAGAGCACTAGGTTCACGTAGGTCTCACAAGTGATGGGCATGCTTAATAGAGTCTTGTGGATCGATGCGGAGACGTCCGTACTTATCTTCGAGAGGCTATTGGGTGTTTGAAAACTACTCTTTATTCATCTTCTATCGTGCAGTTGATGGTATACTAAGTTTCCTTCTTCTATTCTCTCACAGATGGTGAGGACGCGTGCGACAGACGTTCCAAACCCGGAGGGAGCTGCTCCCCCTGTTGTTAGAGGCCGAAGCAGAGGCTGGGGGAGGGCACCGGCCTGAGGTAGGGGACGAGGGCGCCAGTAGCACCACCAACGGATCCAGTGGAGGATCCTATCATCGAGGAGCAGGGCGAGGTGCCCGCAGCAGAGCCAACCCAAGTAGATTTCATGACAGCACCGGGCTTTCAGGAGGTCATGGGTCGTATGCTGTGGTTCATGGATTCTATGACCTAGGCTGGTTTATTTCCAGCAGACCCAGCCATATCTCAGGTGGGAGAGGGAGCACAGACCCATACTGCTCAGGCTCTTGGGCATGTAGCCGCAGTGTATCAGACTCCGGGTACACTACACGCAGACGGGGCCCAACCAGTTGCAGCACTGGTACCTGAGCCTAGACCATCTGCGGACGGCGATCCACAGAATTTATTTGACAGATGGACTAGGTTACACCCTCCTGTCTTCGGAGGCGAGCGTCATGAGGATGCCCAAGATTTCATTGATAGGTGTAGGGACAGACTGCACAACATGAGGATATTGGAGTCTTATGGGGTTGACTTCACTACTTTCCAGCTGGAGGGCAGGGCCCGTAGATGTTGGTAGTCTTATCTTCTTAGCAGACCAGCGGGTTCTCCTTCCATGACTTGAGGCTAGTTCACATAGCTTTTCTTGGATAGGTATATTCCACCCTCCGAGAGGAAAGAGTTCGGTATCACTTCGAGCAGCTTGAGCAAGGACAGATGTGAGTGACCGACTATGAGGCGAGGTTTTCTGAGTTGTATCGCCATGCACTTATGATACTTCCTACGGACGCAGAGAGAGTGTGGAGGTTTGTTGCGGAGCTGAACTCCGGTATTAGGGCCAATATGGCTCGAGAGATTGAGATGGGGACTTCTTATCAGCTGGTAGTGGAGATTGCTCGGAGGATTGAGGGCTATCATCAGAGAGGTAGAGAGCAGATGCAACAGGACAAGAGGTCCCGTTTCTCTGGAGAGTTTAGAGGTGCCCCGGCTAGGGGCAGAGGTCAGTTTGGGAGGGGTCAGCCTAGCAGTCCCCCATATTCATCACCACCACCTCATCGAGGTGCTCCAGCGCGTATTTAAGCACCGTACCAGAGAGTTCTTACCGCCCACCAGCCATCCAGGGTTCTTCCAGTGGGTACTCAGGCCACCAGGGTTCTTCCAGCTCCTATTTTCGTGCCATGCCGAAGAGTTCATACCGCCCACCAGCAATTCAGGCTTCTTCAAATGGGTCTACCTGCCATCAGGGTCAGACATCAGGGCAGCAGATCGCCGCACTGAGGGGTTGTTTCGAGTGCGGAGATCTCGGTCACATGAGGAGATTCTGCCCCAGGCTTCGGGGCAAGGCAGTGCAGCAGGGTCAGCAACCCATAATTATAGCACCGGCTGTCTGGCCGCCCAGAGGTGGAGAGCAGGCTTGTAGGGGCCATCCTAGAGGTGGAGGCCAGACAGGGGGAGGTCAGCCAGCTATTGTTCAATCGGGCAGAGGCTATCCAGCCGGCGCTCCAGCCAGATTCTATGCTTTTCCGGCCAAACCAGATGCATTGGCGTCAGATGCCGTGATCATAGGTATTATTTCCGTCTGCGGTAGGGATGCTTCAATATTATTTGATCCAGGGTCTACCTATTCATATGTATCATCTCTATTTGCTCATTTCCTGGATATTCCTCGTGATTCTTTGGGTAATCCTGTTTATGCATCTACTCTTATGGGCGATTATGTGGTTGTGGATCGGATCTATCGGTCCTGTGTGGTCACATTCTATGGTTACGAGACTAGACCGGACCTCCCGTTACATGATATGACTGACTTTGAGGTCATTATAGGAAGGGACTGGTTATCCCCATATCACGCCATCCTAGATTCCCATGCCAAGATTGTTACTTTAGTGATGCCAGAGTTGCCGAGGATGGAGTGGAAGGGTTCCTCCATTAGTACATCTAGTATGGTTATCTCTTTTCTAAAGGCTCGACATATGGTCGAGAAGGGTTGTTTGGCTTATCTAGCTTATGTTCGGGACACCACCGTAGAGTCTTCGACGATTGATTCAGTGCCAATAGTACGGGAATTTGCCGATGTGTTCCTTCTGACCTTCCAGGCATGCCACCGGATTGTGATACTGATTTCTGTATTGATTCGGCTCCAGGTACCCAGCCTATATCTATCCCACTGTACCGTATGGCTCCGAAAGAGTTGAAGGAGTTGAAGGAGAAGCTTGAGGAGTTGTTAGAAAAGTGGTTTATGAGACCAAGTGTATCACCTTGGGGTGCACAAGTGTTATTTGTGAAGAAGAAAGATGGGACTATGCGGATGTGCATTGATTACCGCCAGTTGAACAAAGATACCATCAAGAACGTGTACTCGTTGCCACACATTGATGATTTGTTTGACCACTTGTAGGTGCTAGGGTATTCTCTAAGATCGACTTGAGATCAGGGTACCATTAGTGTGAAGATTCGGGAGTCAGATGTCCCGAAGACTGCTTTCCGTACTAGATATGGCCATTATGAGTTTCTAGTGATGTCCTTCGGCTTAACTAATGCCCTAGCGGCTTTCATGGATTTGATGAACAGAGTATTTAGGCCTTATATTGATTCCTTTGTTATTTCCTTCATTGATGACATCTTAATTTACTCACATAGCCTGGGGGAGCACGAGCAACATTTGAGAGTGGTGCTTCAGACATTGCGATAATAGAAGTTATATGCTAAGTCCTCCAAGTGTGAGTTTTGGCTAGAGTCTGTGGCATTCTTGGGACATGTTGTATCAAAAGAGGGTATTAAGCTGGATCCAAAGAAGATTGAGACAGTTCAGAGTTGGCCACGCCCCACTTCGGTGACTGAGATCAGAATTTTCTTGGGGTTAGCAGGTTATTATCGCCTGTTTGTGCAGGGCTTTTCATCCATTGCAGCACCTTTCACTAGATTGACTCATAAGGGTGCTCTGTTCCGTTGGTCTAATGATTGTGAGGCGAGCTTTTAAAAGCTCAAGACGACTTTGACAACAACAACGGTTCTAGTGTTGCCTTCCGATCCGGGGATGTATATGGTGTATTGTGATGCTTCACGCGTTGGCTTGGGTTGTGTATTGATGCAGGAGGGGTGAGTTATTGCATATTCTTCACATCAGCTGAAAATACAAAAAAGGCGAACAACATTTCGATAAGGGCCTTCGTGCTTTTAATATAGTATAGATTAAATCTCAACCTTTAATTCTTAACTATGAGATGTGGCATCTATCCAAGTAGGACCTTGGAAAAATGGAGAAAATAGGAAATGGAGAATAGTTACATCCACGAAAAACAATCCAAGGTGGATTTATTTGTGCTTAAAGTTTGTTTACATGTCAAAAATCGAATCTGAGACGTATAGTGCGAAGACTTTTATGAGTGTCCATACTGAAATCAATCCTTGCTATTAACCCTTTGATCAATAAACCCGCAAACAAATTTAATGAAATTGTGTGTTTGAAAATCTCCTCATAAACTTTAGCCTAGAAATAAAAGAACAAGATTCTTATTAAAAATGTTTTTCTCTCTAGGCTATAGATAGCACTCTCACTTTTTACAAAGTATTTTTCTTGCAAAACTTGCAAAGGCATCTTTTCTCTATCACCTTCTATATAATCACCTGTAAATCTTTTCTCTATTTGGTTGAGGTAAAAATTTACTCGGGATAAAAGTTTATGGATTTTTATGCGGAGATTTTCATTACTAGCAAATTATTAAAGAGATAATATAGAAGATTGGCATCAATTAATAATTAACAAGTATGGCAGTAAAATAATTTTATTTACGAAAAATGGCCAAAGCTACCTCTGGACTATTGAATTTGGTACAATAATACCTCCGTCCACCTATTTTGCGAAATTTGCCCCTACCGTTTCTTTTTGCTCAAAATTATCATTATGACATGACTAACGGCCCTATCTTTTTGAAAAATCTATAATTAATTATTATGTGTCATATTGCTATTGACCTAACTTAAATTCACCCACAATTAATTGAACCTAATCGTAACTCCAAAATTGACCTGCTCTCAATTTTCTCCAAAACCCTTCCAACACAACTTTCTTCTTCTACTTGTCTGAGTTCACATTAACGTGGCCGGCAACTCCACCATTTTTTCCTGCAACGATTGCTTCATTCTTTTCTTACCTAATTTTGTTTTTCAAATTGTGATAATAAACTTCACGACATAATCCAAGTAAAAACTAAAAACAAAAGTTTGGATCACCTATTAGACAAATGGTCACGTGTCGAAATGAGTTTTCAAGATAGTTAAAATTTCTTGTATCACAATTTTAGCCACTTTAATTCACCATAATACAAGAACGATATCAAGCTTTCCACTCAATATCTCTGTCGCCATCAAAACAGAATAAATCGCGTCAACAAGACGAGGTCGAGTCAACGACAAGAACAAGAAATTAGCAGCAACTTTGGATAATAAAACCCATAAATTTTATACTCATCAAGTTCACTAGTTTCGAAATCTCCAATCATTTTGACTTTGAAGAAACTCAATATGATGATAATAGTTTTGGTGACTCCATTTCCTCCGACTCCTGGTCTCTATATATGTTCACATCTCCACTTTTTAAATATTTCTTCAAATTACTTCCTGTTAGATTTGGATTTTAATGATAGACAATAACTTAATTCTACTTGTAGGAAACCAATCCCACGGGATGCGGAAAATATTCTAACAGAAGAACTGGAAGCATAAATCAAGGAGACAAGAATCAAGTTGTAGCCTTGCATTCTATGGGAACTGGATATTCGAATCGACTATTTACGGAAGGCATAAATCAATCAGCATAAGATGATCAATCAATCAACATAGAAGATCAATCATGTGGATACTCGAATCAATCATTTATGGAAGGCATCAATCAACCTGTATTCTCTCCAACGAACTCACAAGGAAAAGGAAATCCATGAAGCAACAAAAGGAAGAGTCCATTCTATTTTTGGTGTATAGAAGATTCTCTGAGAGTATTCTCTCCAGCGACTCACAAGAAAAAGGAAATCAATGAAGTAGCGAAAGGAAGAGTCCATCCTATTTCTAGAATGAAATCATCTTAATTGATTACTGAAATCAACTCCCTTGGGTTGCTGCTCAATCATCACACTATCACGCCATGAAGAATGGGGACCAACTCACCATATATATTCTATAGAAGACGCCAAGGATCCATGTACTTTGATCAAACCAAAATCAATACCATTGTTCTACTTCAAACAAGCACTATAGTCTGTCATAGATTTCTTGTGTAACTAAGAAGAGAAGAGAGAGAGAAAAGTACACTGGTGAGGCATTATATCAACTGTGAGAAGAACTAAGTGATCGAAAGGTTGTTGGTGTATAACAACATCAACGCATCTGTACTAAGTCACTTCATATTTGAAAGAGACCACCCTTGCAACCCAAGGGGACTGGACGTAGGATTCACTTTGAATCCGAACTAGTATAAAAATACTCTGTGTCATTTACTTTCAGCAATTTCCTTTCTATTTAGTTTCGAATATATCAGTCTACTAAAACGCAATTTAGTCGACTACCTCGCAAAAGAAAAAATAATTTTCAATTCACTCCCCCCCCCCCCCACTTGCACTTTCAATTGGTATCAGAGCTAATCTCATACTTTTTGGTTAATAGCTTGTGAGAAAAGATCGTGGCAAATCAAGTAACTGTTAGAGCACTCTTTCAAGAAGGAACGTCGCAAGTTAAGCCACCATATTTCAATGCACAACACTTTTCTTACTGGGAAGTGCGAATGGAAATATATGAAAAATCCTATGATGTCAAAGTATGGCGCATTATCAAAAAGGATAACTATCCACTACCAGCAGCAGCTCAACCACCCGCTGATCCGGAAGATATAGATGAATACACAGACAAACAAATGGCAGTTGTTCAGGTCAATGCTAAGGCACGAAATTTACTCTATAATGCTGTAAGTGGAGAGGAGTATCAGAAAATCTCAAATTATGTCACAGCCAAAGAAATGGGACAAACTGGATGTTACTTATGAAGGAACCAGCAAAGTGAAGAAACTCGAATAAACATGTTGGTTCATGATTATGAACTCTTCCAGATGAAAGAAGGAAAATCCATCGAGGAAATGTTTTCAATGTTAGGCAAAATCATTGGCGATCTAAAAACCTTTGGTAAACCCTACTCAAGTGGTGATCAAGTTCAAAAAATTCTAAGGAGTCTACCTACCACTTGGTAGACAAAAGTAGTCGCACTCGAATCTCAAGATCTAAACAAACTTTCATATGATGAACTATGAGGAGATCTTATAGCATTCGAGAAAACACATCTCAAGAAAACAAACCAGGAAGAAAAAAAGAAAATAGTTGCTTTCAAAGCTACAACTGAAGGACCTGAAAAAGATATTGATGACGACCTAGAAGCTCTTGAAGAGGAGATTGCCATGGTATCAAGAAACATAGACAGTTTAATAAGAAGGTATAGAAACATAAGAAGGGCAAGGATGCCATCCAGGCAAACCAGGCAATTCAATGAACAAGACAAAAATGATGAAAAATGTTACGAGTGTGGAAGGTATGGGCATGTTCAAGCTGAATGCTTGGATCTTAAAAGAAAGATCTCCAGGGGATTCAATAAAAATAAATCTTTCGGAAATTGTAGTGATGAAGACAATTCAAAACATGAAGAAATAGCAAACTCGTGCTTCATGACCATTTTGGAAAACGACATGAACAGATACTTTGGCTGCTGGACCGATGAAGATGCATTAGATAATGAATGCAAAGAAGATATTGAAAATTATTTCATGGTACGAGGTGAAACAAGCGAGGTAAGATCCTATAACTGTGATAGATGTAATGAATTATAGTATATTCTTTACCTTACTCTAAAAGAGTCTCAAAAAATGTTGAATGACTAAGGACACACAATAGAGAAAAGAAGGACTGAGAACTTAAACTTGAAGTCTGTGAAATCGAAAGAGATGTACTTCAAGATGAAGTTTAGGAATTGCAAATGCAACTTAATGGCATGCGCAAGTCCACCAGCCACAGTTCTGTCAAATCTAACCAGGCGACATACAAGTAAACTGGAAAAGGACTTGCTAAAACTGAGTACGTAAGTACTAACACAAGTGGGAGATCAAAAACTGGATCAACCTTTGTGTGTCATTATTGTAACAAAGTTGGTCATAAATACTCTTTTTGTAGATTTCGTAATTCAAATGTTTCAGGATGGATTTGGAAACTCAAAATTATTCATGATTCAAGCAATAGTAACCAACAAGGACCCAAAGCTTGGGTACATAAAAGAAGGTGATAATTTTATTTTGTAGGAACACCACAGAAAGAGTCGCAAAGGAAAGTGGTATTTAGACAGTGCGTGTTCCAGTCACATGACGAGTGACAAAAATCTATTCAAAAAAGTTACAAAAATAAATGGAGGAAATGTCAAATTTGGAGATGATTCAAGAGGAAAGATAGTTGGTACTGGCACAGTTCCATTCAGCAATAATTGCGATATTACTGAAGTATACCTAGCGTATGAACTTAATTACAATCTTCTAAGTATCAGCCAACTATGTCATTCGGGGTATGAAGTTAAATTCAGGAAAACTGGATGTGCTATTGAAAATGAGGCAGGTAATATTATTCTTCCAGGTAAAATGTATGGAAACGTCTACATTCTTGATGGCATTGAAAATCTGGATAGTCATATCTGCTTAGCATCCATATCCGATGACCCATGGCTCTGGCATAAAAAACTTGGTCATGCAAGCATGCATCTTATTGAAAAACTCTCCAAGCATGATTTAGTTATTGGTCTTCCTAAGCTCAACTTCTCTAGAAATCATGTATGTGATGCATGTCAAATTGGTAAATAAACTAGAAACTCTTTCAAAACCAAGGACATTGTGTTTACTTCTAAGCCTTTAACCTATTAGAACTGCTAGCATTGGAGGTAAACGATATGATTCTGTTATTGTTGATGACTACTCACGTTTTACATGGGTGATTTTTTTATCTCATAAAGATGAAGCATTGAAAAACTTTGAGATTTTCTGTAAAAGAGTTGAACAAGAAAACGGGCATCTTATAGAAAATATTCAATGTGATCATGGAGGAGAATTTGAAAGCAGAGTTTTTGAAGAATTCTGCAACGATCAAGGATACACTAATAATTTCTCAGCACCAAGGTCACCACAGCAAAATGGAGTGGTTGAATGTTAGAATAGAACTCTGCAGGATATGGCAAGAACCATGATACTAGAACATTCTCTCCTAAAATATTTCTGGGCAGTTCTCAATAGGTGATTGATTCGACCCATTTTGAAGAAAACTCCATACGAATTATGGAAAGGAAAGAAACCCAATATTGGATACTTTCATCCTTTTGGAAGCAAATATTTTGTCCGCAACAATGTAAAGGACAATCTTGGTAAGTTTGATTCGAGAAGTGATGATGTCACGACCCAAATTCCATTATAGGTCGTGATGGCTCCCAACACCGCTGTTAGACGAGCCAACACTGATCAACTAGTGAAATCCCATTTTTATTATACAATTCCAACATCTAACTTTACTTAAATTCAAAGTATTTGATAAATAATGGATTTTTGAGGTAAGCAAAACGGAAACCACTAGAAGAAATCATAACCATAGAAATACAACCAAAAAATCAAGTCTGCTAATATGTGCCAAGATCTAGTGTTACAAGTGTGTGGGAAACTAGTAGAATATACAAAAGATGACTATCCTACAGTCTGAAAAGAATAGATAGGCATAAACAAAAGAGAAACTCCGGCATGCTGCTGAACGACTCAAAAGGGGGCAGCTCACCGTGACGTCTCAATCCAAGATCAAGAATGCGCGCCAGGCGGGTAGCTAGATGCACCTGCCTCAGATCCTGTACAATTAAGTACATAAGCATAGTATGAGTACATAAACAATATGCACCCAATAAGTATCCAGTCTAACCTCGAAGGAGTAGTGACGAGGGGTCGGCTTGACACTTACTAGGGTCAACAATAATATAATTAAAGTGTTATGCTGAGCATGGATATCATGAATAATAATGACAGTTTAATAACAGGAAGTGATGAGTTCGTCTTTCATAAATATGATTTCAATTTCAGTCATATCATTTAAACACTTACATTTCAAGGCATTTACGTAGTATGAATCACAGAGAATTCCAAATAATTAACATGTGCAATTATGCCGAGGTCGTATGGCCCGGTCCAATATCATATAAAAATTTGAACTGCCGGAGGGTCGAACGGCGTGAACCATAGATGCATCTATTTACTATCGAGGCGCTCGGCCCGATCCACAAACAATAATTTATTTTCAAGTAAGCACACATTGCCCATTTACAGTCAAGTATTTCATAAAAATTCCTTAAGTAAGTGAGTATAACCTTCTATAATTATTTTACCAATTTCCAACATGACTTAAGTGATTATAATAGCTAGTAAGGACGCAAGCATTTCAAATATAGCATGATACGGGTCCTAAACTACCCGAGGTCCTTTACTCAAAATGTTGACCGAAGTTAAACTTGGCCTTTTAAGCCAACCTTAAGAAACCAAGTGTTTCGATTTCAATCCAAACTCTTTTAAATCTCGAACCAACCATCCCCGCAAGTCATAAACCAGTAAAAGCAAGTACGGGAAGTCTTATTTAAGGGAACGGGGTTCTAGAAAGTAAAATGACCGGTCGGTTCGTTACATTCTCCACCTCTTAAACAAAAGTTCGTCCTCGAACAGGTTTAGATTCATAACTGAAGTGCTGAATAAATGCGAATATCTGCTCCGCATGTCCTCCTCGAACTCCCAGGTCGCCTCCTCGACTGGTTGGCCCCTCCACTGTACTTTTACCGCGAAAATCCTCTTGGATCTCAACTGGCGATCCTGCCTGGCAACAATGGCAACTGGCTCCTCCTCATAACCCAATCTCTCATCTAGCTGAGCTGAAATCTAAGACATGTGACAAGTCGAGGTGATACTTCCGAAGCATAGACACGTGAAAAACTGGATGAACCCCTAATAAACTGGGAGGTAAAGCAAGCTCATAAGCAACCCCCCCGACTCGCCACAACACCTCAAATGGGCCTATAAATCTTGGGCTCAACTTGCCCTTCTTTCCGAATCTCATAATCCCCTTCATCGGCAAGACTTTCAAGAGAACCTTCTCGCCTACCATAAATGATACATCACGCCCCTTATGATCCGCGTAACTCTTTTGCCTGGACTGTGCTGTGCGGAGTCGCTCCTGAATCAACTTTTCCTTTTTCAAGGCATCCTTCACCAGATCAGTACCATATAACCTAGCCTCGTCGGGCTCGAACCACCCAATGGGAGAACGACATTGATGTTCGTATAAAGCCTCAAATGGAGCCATCTCGATGCTGGACTGATAGCTGTTATTATAAGCAAACTCGGCCAAGGGCAAGAACTGATCCCACTTCCCTCCAAAGTCAATAACACATGCTCTTAGCATGTCCTCAAGGACCTGAACTATCCACACCAACTGCCCGTCGGTCTATGGATGAAATGTTATGTTGAGCTCTACGCGGGTCCCAACTCACTCTGTACGGATCTCCAAAAATGGGAAGTGAATTGAGGGCCTCTATCTGATATGATGGAAACAGGCACAGCGTGCAACCGAACTATCTCTCGAATATAAATCTGGGCCAACTTCTCTGAAGTATAGGTAGTCGCAACCGGAATGAAGTGTGCCGACTTGGTCAACCTGTCGACAATGACTCAAACTGCATCAAACTTCTGCAAGGTCCGCGGCAATCCAACTACAAAGTCCATAGTGATGCGCTCTCATTTCCATTCAGGTATAGTCATCTACTGAAGTAGGCCACCTGGCCTGTGCAATTCAAGCACCTAGCTACATACTCCACTATGTCTTTCTTCATCTGCCGCCACCAATGATGATTCTCAGGTCACGATACATCTTCGTAGCACCTGGATGAATAGAATACCGTGAATTGTGTGCCTCTTCTAGAATCCTCTACCTCAAGCCATCGACATTAGGAACACATAGGCGACCTATCGCAGAACACCATCCTCGCCAATAAAAACCTCCTTGGCAGCACCTTGTAGTACCGTCTCATTGAGAAATGCCAATGCGGATCATCAAATTGCCGAGCCTTGATCTGCCCCAATAATGAAGACTGGGCAACAATACATGCAAGAACTCGGCTGGGCTCCGAAATATCCAACCTCACAAGTCTGTTAGCCAAGGACTGAATGTCCAAAGCTAATGGCCTCTCCTCTGCTGAAATGAATGCCAAGCTACCCATACTCTCTGCCTTTCTGCTGAAGGCATCCGCGACCACATTTGCCTTGCCCGGATGATAAAGAATGGTGATGTCATAATCCTTCAGTAACTCAAGCCATCTACGCTGCCTCAAATTGAGATCCCTTTGCTTGAACAAGTATTGTAAGGTGCGATAATCAGTATAAATCTCACATGACACCCCATACAGATAATGCCTCCATATCATAAGAGCATGAACATTAGCGGCTAACTCTAGGTCGTGCACGGGGTAATTCTTCTTATGAATCTTCAGCTGACGTGAAGCATATGCAATAACTCGCCCCTCCTCTATCAATACACAACCCAATCCAACGCATGAAGCGTCATAATACACCATATACATCCCTGGACCGGAAGGCAACACTAGAACCGTTGATGTAGTCAAAGTCGTCTTGAGCTTCTTAAAGCTCGCCTCACAATCATCAGACCAACGGAACGGAGCACCCTTATGAGTCAATCTAGTCAAAGGTGCTGCAATGGATGAAAAAACCTGCACAAATCGGCGATAATAACCTGCTAACCCTAAGAATATTCTGATCACAGTCACCGAAGTGGGACGTGGCATACTCTGAACTGCCTCAATCTTCTTGGGATCCAGCTTAATACCCTCTTCTGATACAACATGTCCCAAGAATGCCACAGACTTTAGCCAAAACTCACACTTGGAAAACTTAGCATATACCTTCCGTTCTCGCAATGTCTGAAGCACCACTCTCAAATGTTGCTCGTGCTCCCCTAGGCTAGTAAATGAAGATGACATCAATGAAAACGATAACAAAGGAATAAATATAAGGCCTGAACACTCGGTTCATCAAATCCATAAACGTCGCTGGGGCATTAGTCAAGCCGAAGGACATTACTAGGAACTCATAATGGCCATATCTAGTACGGAAAGTAGTCTCGGAACATCTGAGCCCCAAATCTTCAACTGATAGTACCCGATCTCAAGTCAATCTTAGAAAATATCCTAGCACCCTGTAAGTGGTCAAACAAATCATCGATACGCGGCAACGGGTACTTGTTCTTGATGGTGACTTTGTTTAACTGGGGGTAATCAATGCACATTTGCATAGCCCCATCTTTCTTCTTCACAAACAACAATGGTGCACCCCAAGATGATACTCTTGGTCTCACAAACCCCTTTGCTAACAATTTCTCAAGTTGCTCCTTCAACTCTTTCAGAGCCATACGATACAGTAGGATAGATATAGGCTGGGTACCTGGAGCCAAATCAATACAAAAATCAATATCACGATCCGGTGGCATGCCTGGAAGGTTAGAATAAAACACATCGGCAAATTCCCATACTACTGGCACAGAATCAATCGTCGGAGACTCGGCGGTGGTGTCCCGAACATAAGCTAGATAAGCCAAATAACCCTTCTTGACCATGTGTCGAGCCTTCAGAAAAGAGATGACCTAACTAGATTTACTAACGGAGGAACCCTTCCACTCCAACCTTGGCAACTCTGGCATCGCTAAAGTAACAGTCTTGGCATGGCAATCAAGGATGGTGTGATACGGGGATAACCACTCCATGCCCAGGATGACCTCAAAGTCGGTCATATCAAGTAACATGAGGTCTGCTATAGTCTCGTAACCACATAATGTGACCACACATGATCGATAGATCTGATCCACAACCACAAGAATTGCCCACGGAGTGGACACATAAATTGGAGTACCCAAAGACTCACGAGGAATATCTAGGAAATGAGCAAACAGAGATGATACATATGAATAGGTAGACCCTGGATCAAATAGTACTGAAGCATCCCTACCGCAGACGGAAATAATACATGTGATCACGGCAATCTAAGGCCAATGCATCTGGTCTGGCCAGAAAAGCATAGAATCTGGCCGGAGTGCCGACTGGCTAGCCTCTACCTGACTGAACAGTGGCTGGCTGACTCCCCCTGCATGGCCTCCACCTCTAGGATGGCCCCTACCAGTCTTCCCTCTGCATCTGGGCGACCAGACAGTCGGTGTTGTAATCATGGGCTGCTGACCCTGCTGCACTGCCTTGCCCGAAGCCTGGGGTAGTATCTCTTCATGTGACCGAGGTCTCCATACTCGAAATAACCCCTCGGTGCGGTGACCTGCTGCCCTGATGTCTAACCCTGATGGCCTGTAGACCTACTAGAAGAAGCCTGAACAGCCGATTGGCGGTATGAACTCTCCGGCATGGCACTAAAATAGGAGCTGGAAAAACCCTGGTGACCTAAGTAACCACTGAAAGAACCATAGATGGCTGGTGGGCGGTAAGAGCTCTCTGGTATGGCACTGAAATACGGGTGCACTGGAGCACCTCGAGGAGGTGGTGGTGCTGAATATGGGGGCCTGCTAGGATGACCCCTCCCAAACTGACCTCTACCCCTAGCCGGGGCACCTCTTAACTCTGTAGAGAAACGGGTCTTCTTTTCCTACTGCATCTGCTCTCTACCCCTCTGACGGTAGCCCTCAATCCTCTAAGCAATCTCCACTACCAGCTGATAAAAAAGTCCCCATCTCAACCTCTCGGGGCATATTGGCCTAAATACCGGAGTGCAGCCCCGCAACAAACCTCCGCACTCTCTCTGCATTCGTAGGAAGTATCATAAGTGCATGGCGAGACAACTCAGAAAACCTCGCCTCATAGTCGGTCACTAACATCTGACCCTGCTCAAGCTGCTCAAACTGATATCGCAACTCTTGT
Organism: Nicotiana attenuata; assembly: GCF_001879085.1. NCBI lineage: Eukaryota > Viridiplantae > Streptophyta > Magnoliopsida > Solanales > Solanaceae > Nicotiana > Nicotiana attenuata. The sequence goes on along the minus strand of NW_017670896.1, from coordinate 306,566 downwards.
CTCTCAGAGGGTGGAATATACCTATCCAAGAAAAGTTGTGTGAACTGGCCCCAAGACATGGGAGGGGAACCCGCTGGTCTGCCAAGAATAAAAGACTGCCACCATCTACAGGCCCCGCCCACCAACTGGAAAGTAGTGAAGTCAACCCCATAAGACTCCAATACCCTCATGTTGTGCAATCTGTCCCTGCACCTATCAATGAAATCTTGGGCATCCTTATGACGCTCACCTCCGAAGACAGGAGGGTGTAGCCTAGTCCATCTGTCTAATAACTTCTGCGGATCGTCGTAGGCAGCTGGTCTGGGCTCAGGTGCCACTACTGTAACTGGCTGGGCCCCATCCGCGGGTATGCACCCGGAATCTAATACACTACAGCTGTATGCCCAAAAGCCTGGGCAGTAGGGGTCTGTGCTCCCCCTCCCGCCTGAGATGTGGCTGGGTCTGTTGGAAATAAACCAGCCTGGGTCATAGAGTCCATGAACCGCAGCATACGGCCCATGACCTCCTGAAAGCCCGGTGGTGTCATGAAATCCATCGGGGAAGGCTCTGCTACGGGCATCTTTCCCTGCTCCTCAATGATGGGATCCTCTACTGGCTCCACTAGCGGTGCAATTGGGGCAACTCTGGGATGTCCTCGTCCTCTATCTCGGGCCGGTGCCCTCTCCCGACCTCTGCCTCGGTCTCTAGCGATGGGGGAGCAGCTCCTCTTGGGTCCGGTACGTCAGTTGTACGCGTCCTGACCATCTATGAGAGAATAGAAGAAAGAAACTTAGTATACCATCAACTGTACGATAGAAGATGAATAAAAGAGTAGTTTCCTAACACCATATAGCCTCTCGAATATAAGTACAGACGTCTCCGTACCGATCCGCAAGACTCTATTAGGCCTATCCATCACTTGTGAGACCTACGTGAACCTTGTGCTCTGATACCATGTTGTCACCACCCAAATTCTATTATAAGTCCTGATGGCGACCAACACCGCTGTTAGGCAAGCTAACACTGATCAACTAGTGAAATCTCATTTTTATTAAACAATTCCAACATCTAACTTTACTTCAATTCAAAGCATTTTATAAATAACGGATTTTTAAGGTAAGCAGAACGGAAACCACTAGAAGAAATCATAACCATAGAAATACAACCCAAAAATCAAGTCTACTCATATGTGCCAAGATCTAGTGTCACAAGTGCATGGGCAACTATCAGAATATACAAAAGATGACTATCCTACTGTCTGAAATAATATAGACAGGCATAAACAAAAGAGAAACTCTGGCATGCTGCTGAACGGCTCGAAAGGGGGCAGATCACCGTGAAGTCTTAGTCCAAGATCAAGTATGCGCGTCGGGTGGGTAACTGGATGCACCTGCCTCAGATCCTATACAATTAAGTACAGAAGCGTAGTATGAGTACATAAACAATATGCACCCAGTAAGTATCCAGTCAAACCTCGAAGGAGTAGTGACGAGGGGTCGACTTGACACTTACTAGGGTCAGCAATAATATAATTAAAGTGTTATGCTGAGCATGGATATCATGAATAATAATAAGATGAGTTCTTCTTTCATAAATATGATTTCAATTTCAGTCATATCATTTAAACACTTACATTTCAAGGCATTTACGCAGTATGAATCACAGAGAATTCCAAATAATTAACATGCGCAATTATGCCGAGGTCGTATGGCCCTGTCCAATATTATATAAAAATGTGCACTACCGGAGGGTCGAACGGCGCAAACTATAAATGCATCTATTTACTACCGAGGCGCTCGGCCCTATCCACAAATAACAATTTATTTTCAAGAAAGCACAGATTGCCCATTTACAGTCAAGTATTTCATTAAAATTCCTTAAGTAAGTGAGTATAACCTTCTATAATTATTTTACCAATTTCCAACATGACTTAAGTGATTATAATTGCAATTAAGGACGCAAGCATTTCAATATAGCCTGATACGGGTCCTAAACTATCCGAACAATAACATAATAGTAGCTACGTACAGACTCTTGCCACCACGTACATGTGTAGCGCTCACAGATAGGTACATACATTTATTTAAGTCACCTATGGGGTTAATTCCCTCTTACAAGGCTAGAAAGGAGACTTACCTCGTCTCAAGCCTACTTCCCTATTCAAAAATGCGCTCAAACCTCCAAATTTGATGTCAAACGACTCGAAACTACTCAAATATTACATAAACTAATCAATCTATGCTCAAAAGTTCATAATTCCACCATTACCCAACCTAAATTGCAAGATTCCTAAAATTCACCCCCGGACCCACATGCTCGGATTCCGGAAATTTTTAAAGGAAGTTGTTACCCATAACCTTAGGAACACAAATATATGATTTGTACTAAATTCCATAACAAATATCGTGGTTAAATCTCATTTTTGTCAAAACCCTAGGTTTTCACCAAAATCCATGATTTCAACTAATTTACATGTTATAATAAACCCATAAACTATGTATTTAGCTCACATGGTGTAGAAATTACTTACCTCAAAGTGTTAGGTGAAATCCCCTCTCTAAGAGCTCCAAGAATCGCCCCAAAATGAAATAAATGGGCTCAAAAATGCCCAAGTCTCGTATTAAATGAGGTTCTACCTTCTGTGAGTTCCGCACCTGTGATCATAGGGCCGCATCTGTGGTCTTGCACCTGCGGCAAGACCTTCGCAGGTGTGCCTTCCGGGCTCCGCATCTGCGGACACAAGGTAACGCATCTGCGATCCCTTTTCGCTTCTGCGACCATAGTGTTCGCACCTACGGCCTCACTGGTGCGTAAATTTCTCTGCACCTGCGGTGCCTGGGCTTCCTTCGCACTTCCGCTTCTGCGGCTCATGGCTCGCACCTGTGAGCTCGCACCTGCGACTGGCCAAGCGTATGTGCGGTTATGACAGAACTGGAGCTTCAGCAGCTGCTCCCAACTTCCAACTTAGCCCGAGCCTCATTCGATTAACTCTCGGGGCCCACGGGGTCCCGCCCGAATGTACCCACAAGTTTAGAATCATAAAACGGACTTTCTTGAACTCTCGAAATGCCTGAAACAACATTAAAACTAAGAATCACACCCTAAAACCAATTAAATCAAACTTAGAACTTCAAGTTCTTCAATTTACTTCTTAAGCGCCGAAACGTACTTATACTACTCGGAATGACACCAAATTTTACGTGCAAGTCTTAAATGACCTTACGGAACTATTTCCGATCTTGGAATTCCATTTCGACCTAGATATCACCAAAACCGGCTCCAAACCAAATTTAAAGAACTTCCAAAACCTTCAAGAACCAACTTTCACTATTATGTGCCAAAACGCTCCCGGGTCATCCAAAACCTAATCCGAACATACGCCCAAGTAAGAAATCACCATACGGACCTATTGGAACCGTCAAATCCCGATTCCGAGGTCGTTTACTCAAAATTTTAACCGAAGTCAAACTTGGCCTTTTAAGCCAACCTTAAGGAACCAAGTGTTCCGATTTAAATCCAAACTCTTCCAAATCCCGAACCAACCATCCCCCCAAGTCATAAATCAGTAAAAGCAAGTACGGGAAGTCTTATTTAGGGGAACAGGGTTCTAGAAAGTAAAATGATCGGTCGGGTCGTTATAGATAAAGGTATATTTCTCGGCTACTCAAATAACATTAGATCTTTTAGAATCTATAATAAACGTACTTTATGTTTCGAGGAATCAGTTCACGTTATTCTTTATAATAATAACTCTATGGAAGAGATAGGAGATTTTGCCGGTGATGAAGAGATCAGTCAACTAATCAACGTACTGAAACAGTACCAAACGAGTGGAGAAGTGAACCGGAATATCCTCAGAAGTTCATCATTGGAAATCCAACTGTTGGAATGAAAACAAGAGGAGCTTTAAAGAAGAAGTCCAACATTGCACTCATATCTCACAGAGAGCCAAAGAAAGTTGACGAAGATTTGAAAGACTCAAGTTGGGTTTAGGCAATGCAAGAAGAACTTGATCAATTTGATAAAAATCAAGTCTGGACATTGGTTCCAAAGCCAGCATATGCAGCAATCATAGGAATCAAATGGCTATTCAGAAACAAACTGAATGAAAAAGGTAAGGTTATCTGGAATAAACCAAGGCTAGTCGCTTAAGGCTACTCTCAACAAGGAGTCAACTATGATGAAACTTTTACTCCGGTAGCACGGTTAGAATCAATTCGCATTTTATTAGCATATGCTTCTTTTAAAGGTTTTAAGCTTTTTCAAATGGATGTTAAAAGTACGTTTTTAAATGGCTTCATTGATGAGGAGGTTTATGTTAAACAACCTCTCGGTTTTGAAAACTCATAGTTTCCTTATCATGTGTGTTAAGTTGACTAAAGCTCTCTATGGGCTAAAGTAATCACCTAGAGCCTGGTATGAAAGCCTAAGCTCATTTTTGGTTAGTCATGGATTTTCGAGAGGTAAGATTGATATTACTCTTTTTATCAACAGATCATCTTCTGGAAATATCATTATACAAATTTATGTTGACAATATTATATTTGGAAGTGCTAACCCTATTTTATGCAAGGAGTTCTCACATCTCATGCTAAATGAATTTGAAATGAGTATGATGGGAATATTAACTTTCTTTCTTGGGCTCCAAATTCATCAATCGGATGAAGGGATCTTTATTTGTCAGACAAAGTACACAAAGGAGCTAATTCAAAAATTCGGAATGAACAATGCCAAGGCAATTGGGACTCCATGAGTCCAGCTAAATCTCTTGACAAAGATGAAGATGGAAAATAAGTTGATGAATCAAAATATCATGGAATAATCGGATCTCTACTCTATTTAACTGCAAGTCATCCTGACATAATGTTTAGTGTATGCAGATGTGCCATGTTCTAAGCATCTCCAAAGGAGTCACATTTAAATGTTGTGAAGCGAATTATTATATACCTTATTGGAACCACTTCACACGGATTATGGTATCCACATCTTAACAGTTTTAAGCTCGAAGGCTTTTCAGATGTAGACCTTGCTGGTGATAAAGATGATAGGAAAAGTACAAGTGGAACATGTCAATTGCTTGGCAAATCACTTATTTCCTGGAACAGTAAGAAATAGGGATCAGTTGCACTGTCTACAACTGAAGCTAAATACATTGCTATTGGGAAATGTTGTGCTCAACTACTTTGGATGATTCATCAATTAACTGATTATGATCTTTTGTTTAAACCTGTTAAAATTTTCTGTGATCATTCTAGTGCTATATGTCTTTCTAAAAATCCTATGCATCATTCTAGGGCAAAGCATATAGATATCAAGCATCATTTATTATAGACCATGCTCTTAAGGGAGATATTGAATTATCTTTTGTTAACACGGAAAATCAACTAGCTAATATTTTTACTAAGCCTCTTCTAGAAGATATGTTTAAAACCCTTAGGGAATTACTTGGCATTTGTAACGACCCGACCGGTCGTTTTGAGCTCTAGCACGTCGTTCAGCAGTTTGAGGCCATGAGCAGCTTCACTTCAGGTATTATGACTTGTACGCGTGGTCGGAATTGAATTTCGGAAAGTTTAGAGTCGATTTGGAAAGAGAATTCTTATTTCGAAAACTTTAAGTTGAAAGAATTGATTAAGATTGAATTTTTGAGTAAAATACCTCGGAATCGGGATTCGAAGGTTCCAACAGGTTTGTAGATGATTTCGGACTTGGGCGTATGTCCGGATCGGGTTTTGGAAGACCCGGGAACGTTTTGGCGCCTATTGTGGAAGTTAGCATTTTGGAGAAATTTCATAAGTTTGGGTTGAAGTGCATTTCAGGGTTATCAATGTTCGTTTGGGATTCTGAGTCTGGAAATAGCTCCGTATGGTGATTCTGGAGTTGGGAGCGCGGTCGGAAGTGAATTCGGAGGTCCGTAGGTCATTTTGAAGTCATTTGGCTAAAGATAGAAATTTGAAGGTTTTAGAGAAGTTTGACCGAGAGTTTAACTTTTTGATATCGGGGTCGGATTCCAATTCCGAAAGTTGGATCAGGTCCGTAATGTCGAATATGACTTGAGTGCAAAATTTGAGGTCAATCGAACGTGATTTGACATGATTCGGACGTTCGGTTGAAAAGATAGGAATTTGGATGTTCTTGAGGATTTCATGCATTTTGGGGTTAAATCCGTGGTTTTAGGTGTTAATTAGGCGATTTTATTGCTTGAGAAAGTTTGCACATTGTTGTAGGACTTGCGTGAGTGTTCGGAGTGGAGCCCCGAGGGCTCGGGTGAGATTCGGGCATGGTTGGAGGTAGGAAAAGCATACCAGTTTTTCTGGTATTTTTGCCCCTGCTGCAGGTCTCGCAATTGCGAGAAGGCCATCGCAATTGCGAACTCGCAATTGCGAGGGGGGCATCGCATTTGTGAACTGAGACCGGCTGGGCAGTGGTCGCATTTGAGACCTTCTTCTTCGCAATTGCGAACCCTGGGTGTCCGCATTTGCGACCCCTTCCATCGCATTTGCGATCATGGCAGGAAAGGGGGGCTGTTCGCATTTGCGATAGAATTGTCGCAATTGCGACATCGCAATTGCGAGCCTGGTGTCGCAATTACGACATCAGAGGGCTGGGCATGGGTTTTAAAAACGGGACTTAGAGCATTTATTTCATTTCTACTCTACACTTGGGCGATTTGAGAGCTTCCAAAGAGGGGATTTCAACATAACATTTTGAGGTAAGATATTTCCATTCATCCTTAGTTTAAATACATGTGTATTGGGTAGATTAATCACCAAAAATTTGGTAAAATCAAAAGGGTTAGAGCTTGACCTAGGGTTTTAATAAAACTAAGATTTAACCACGAAATTTGTTATGAAATGAACTAGAAATCATATATTATTGATCCTTAGGTAGTAGAGAATGACTTCGTTCAATAAATTTCGGAATCCGGGCACGTGGGCCCAGGGTTGGAATTTAGGAAACTCATGTAAATAGTTGGGAAATGGCTTGAATAGCTAGAATTCGATCTTGTGAGCTTATATTAATTAGTTCTTACTTCATTTAACTAGTTTGAGATCGTTCGGCTCCGAATTTGAGGACTTGGGCTTGTTCTTGATATTGGGAGTGCGCTTTGGAGCGAGGTGAGTCTCCTTTCTAACCTTGTAAGAGGGAATTGTCCCCATAGGTAAATTAATTGGTTATATGCTCCTGTTTGTGGGGGCTACGTGCGCACGAGTTGACGAGAGTCCGTGCGTAGCTACTATTGTGCTATTGTTCGGGTAGTTTAGGACCCAAGAGCATGTTATACTTGGATTATTTGTGAACTTATTGACAGCTTGGATTGCTTAAATCACATTGAATTAGTAAATAAATTCTAAAAGGATCAAACTTCATTTTTCTTAAATGGTTAAAAGAGGATTGACTTTCTTTGGATAATTGCTCCGTGTGGACTCTTGATTGACTGTCTGTGTGTGTTTAAATTTTGGAGCGGGCCGAACGCCTCGGCAGATTAAATAGATGCATCTATGGTTCGCGCCGTTCGACCCTCGGCAGTGCACAGTTTACATTTCTGTTGGAGCGGGCCGTCGACCTCGGCATGATTTGCGCATGCTTGTATTGCTACCTCGAATTTTATTAAAGTTGTTATTGCCTCTTCATGGCTTGAGAATATTTAGATAATAATGAAAAGGAATTTTGGAAAGTTTCCTATAAAAAGAAATAATTGTTTACTTGTTTCCTTCTATTGGATTAATATCATGTTTATAGAAATCCACGGTTTAATGTATTATTGACATCATTATTGGACCACTAGTAAGTGTCGAAGTTAACCATCCCGTCTCTACTTCTTCGAGATTAGACGGGATACTCATTGAGTACACGTTGTTTTCGTACTCATACTACACTTCTGTGCATTTTTGTTGCACAGGTATATGTAACTCTAGTGGCCTACTGGGCGTAGCAGCACGGATGATTCGTGGACTATGTGAGTTGCATTATTCGAGGCAGCCCGCAGCTAGTAAAGTCCCTTCCAGTAAATTGTATTTTCTTTCTGTCCACTGTATTCCGGACGGATGTTGTATTGTATTATTTCTTAGAAATTGCTCATGCACTTGTGACACCGGATTCTGGGATGGTTTGAAGTATTTGTATTAATTGCCTATTATTAAATTTGAATTGAAGCAGTTGTCTTTTTACTTATGAAATTAGGAGGAAAATCCGAGTTTTTAAAATTTGTCTAAATTGGAATCTAATTAAGTATTTTAGTTGGCTTGCCTGACAGCGGTGTCCGGCGCCATCACGACCCTTAGTGGATTTTGGGTCGTGACAGCATTATTACCTTTTCTAAATGAAGTTTTATTTCTAGTTCTTATTTTTTTTGTTTTACTTATAAGATTGCATATCAGAATAGCTTTAGTAAAAAAACATTTTGTTACTGTGTTACCTTATTATGACTGCCTCTTGCATTAATTATACGCCTCCGTTTTAGTCCTTCTTTCCACCTTTTTGGCTTATCGAGATGGTAATTGAATCAATCAGTCACGTCTCTTGCCTTTCTCTGCTCCGTCAGTCATGTCGATTCATTCTCGTCGCTTCACTCCTCTCACCACCTCTATAAGTCTGCCTCTCTCTTGAAAGTTCTCTGCGTACTTCCTTCAACCATCATCTCAAATGGCTAAAGCCTCAAGCAATCCCTCTGGTTCCATACGAAAAAGCACCCGGTCCAAAGCAAAAATCCCCTCTCAACCATCAGAATCACTCAATATAGGCTCTGACCACTCCGAGAGTTTTTCGTCTTCTCAAGAAATCATCTCTGATAATGCTCGAGCAGAAAAGGCATTAGGGAAGCGTCCCATGGAAGAAGGAACAGGAGCGTACACTCTGAAGAAGGTGAAGATCGACCTGGACAATGCACTGGAGTCCGACCTAAACTATTGGGATTCTCCAAATAAAGATAAGTTCGTCTCCTTCAGAGGGAAGACAATGGCTCATGGGAGGATTATCAATTTGGAAGAGATGGAATCCCTAAACTGCAAGGTAAAAGACTTTTTCTCTTTTAATGTTTGGAAAATTTCTTTGCCCAGAAATCTGATATGAAGACTTAGCCCACATGTTTATGCAAATCTACGTTCCCAGAAATCTAATAAAATTGAGTCTCTCGTGGTAGGTCAACGCATTATTCTAGACTGCTCTAATTTTGATACCCTTTTTAAGTGTAAACATTCTGGTTATTCTGCTCTGTTTAAGAAATCTTGGCCTGATGATTTTGAAGTGTCTTCTGAACAAGCTAAGGAATGTCTTGCTGATTCACTATCTGATCCCTTGCCAAATCAATTGGGGCTCAATGACATCAATTTTGAAACCCGTTTTCGTGCCCACATTGTTGCCACCACCATTCTCCCCAGAACTGGTTCCTACTCCACTCTGTCTCAAAGGGACACCTTTCTGGTCTACTGTCTTCTAACCAAGCACAAGGTGAAACTATCCTCCTGGGTAATAAACTTCATGATTGAATGTGCTGAAGATTCCTCAAGTCTACCTTACGGGATGGTCAATACTCACCTCCTCGAAGCCTTCAATATCCCCCTTTCTAACAATCCCTATGTATCTGTTTCTAAGTCATATAACACCAGGGCATTTGTTAGTATGGGATATGTCGCAGTGGATGGTACTTGGGTAAAGAAGAAGGAAGTTGAAGAAAAAGTAATCCCCTCCAGTTCCAAGGTAAAGGTTGATACTCCTCAGACTGCCATTAGTAATCTAGAGTTACTTGAAAAGATAACTGCACTTGATGACAAGCTGACTGCCATCAAAGAACTGATGCTGGCCACTCAGACTTCAGTTGGCGATGTCTATGGAATTGCAAAGGAAACAGGTTTTGACGTGTCCAAGTTAAGAGTTATAGTACTGAAAACAACAGAAAAGGCAGTGAAAGCTTTCAAGGAGGTGCATGATCGAGTGGATGGAGTCTCAGTCACTTTGGACGCTAGTTTTGATCGCCTCAAAGAAGTTATCTGCAATACCATTACCTACTTCCTCCGTCGTTAAATGTGTGTTGGCTATTTGGACAATTTCTTTTGGTCTGTGTGGATAATTTTGCATGTTTTTTTGATACTCTGTGGATGAATGTAATTATGTAGATTGTCTGCTAATTTTATCTGTTGGTAGTTAATCCTGATTAGCCCTCTTTTTGATTGATGCCAAAGGGGGAGAAGTAGTATACATTTAACTAACTTTGCAGGATGCAGGACATATAGTCGACTGGAAGAATACATTTATACTAACTTGCAGGATACGACTCAGACGACTAAGTAAAGACAACTAATGGGCATCTGAATGAGGGGGAGCCCAAATGAGGGGGAGTCAGCTCCAAGTTCTCAACTTGCCTCACACCAAGTTGAGGGGGAGCTGACTAGAACATGGAAGTTAAATGATTTAAGTTTTTTTGTCATCATCAAAAAGGGGAGATTGTTAGATTTGGATTTTAATGAGAGACAATAACTTAATTCTACTCGCAGGAAACCAATCCCGCAGGATGTGGAAAAGATTCTAACAGAAGATCTGGAAGCATAAATCAAGGAGGCAAGAATCAAGTTGTAGCCGTGCATTTTATGGGAACTGGATATTCAAATTGAGTATTTACGGAAGGCATAAATCAATCTGCATAAGATGATCAATCAATCAATATAGAAGATCAATCATGTGGGCACTCAATTCAATCATTTATGGAAGGCATCAATCAACCTGTATTCTCTCCAACGAACTCATAAGGAAAAGGAATCCAGGAAGCAGCAAAAGGAAGAGTCCGTTTTATTTTTGGTGTATAGAAGATTCTCTGAGAATATTCTCTCCAACAACTCACAAGGAGAAGGAAATCAAGGAAGCAGGGAAAGGAAGCGTTCGTCCTATTTCTGGAATGAAATCATCTTGATTGATTGTGGAAATCAACTCCCTCAGGTTACTGCTCAATCATCACACTATCACGCCATGAAGAATGGGGACCAACTCACCATATATATTCTACAGAAGACGCCAAGGATCCATATACTTTGATCAAACTAAAAGCAATCTCTTTGTTCTACACCAAACAAGCACTGTAGTCTGTCATAAATTTCTTGTGTAACTAAGAAGAGAAGAGAAAGAGAGAAAAGTACACTAGTGAGGCATTGTATCAATTGTAAGAGAGAAGAACAAAGTGATCGAAAGGTTGTTGGTGTATAACAACATCAACTCATCTGTACAAAGTCACTTCATATTTGAAGAGAACACCCTTGCAACCCGAGGGGACTGGACGTAGGATTCACTCTGAATTCAATGCAGTATAAAAACACTCCGTGTCATTTGCTTTCAGAATTTTCCTTTCTATTTTTAGTTTCGAATATATCAGTCGACTAGAACGCAATTTAGTTGACTACCTCGCAAAAGAAAAAATAATTTTCAATTCACCCTCCCCTCCCTTGCACTTTCACTTTGTTGGTAAGTGGCGGAGTTTATAGCCAAGTTTGATAACTTGACTTCCCTCGATGTTAATTTTAAATAATTTCATGGTTGATATTTCAGCGAGTTTAGGCCGATTATCCAGATTACAAGAGCTCGGTATTGCCAACATTATGGTTCAGTTCCTGAGTTCTTAACGGATCTTACCGAATTGACTCAATTGGTCATTTGCCCAAAAATCCTATGAAGTCAAGTCCATTGCCTACCACAATTGGATGACTCGAAAATTTCGTATTCTATATGCTCGGCCAACGAATCTTATTGGAAATATTCTAGATTCTGTTAGAGACACGAAATCTATTCGGACTTCAATTTACAACTAGGGAAAGCACGGTTATGGTCTTTTGATATGGGTAGGTTTATTTTAATTCAGGGTGGGTTTAAGTTAGGCCAATAGCAACATGACACGCAATAAATAATCATTATTTTTTTATAAAATAAGAAAGATAGGGCCATGAGTCTTAAGGCTAGTTTGAGTCTAAAAGAAAATGGTGGGGGCAAATTTTGCAAAATAGGTGGACAAGGGAGTATTATTATTCCAAATTCAATTGTCAGGGGCATTTTTATGTCTTGCCAGTTTTATATATATCAGACTTCATTAAATTCAAATATCGTATTAATATAATTGCCAGTGAGAACCAAGTTCTTAATAAAAACGGTCCTTGGTACTTTTTTAATATACTAGTTTTAGTATACATGTGTTGCACGTGTATTATGTGCCTTTCAATTAAAATATATATAGAATTTTAAATACGAATGAATTATGTGTAATAGCAATTGATATAGAGATAGATACAACGATCATTTAAATGAAAAAAAAAAATACTTTATCTAAAAATACGATTGTATTGACAAAGTTAAATTCTAGGGATAACTTCAAGCTTAGAAGTACTTTGGCCTTGTTTATGGAAAAATTTACTTTTTTCAGCTTCAACTACTATTCGAAAGTACCTCAAAACACCTCAACTCTCCAAAATAAGTACATTTATAAAAAAAAATTATCTTATATTTCCCATTTAGATTAAATATGAAAGATACAAAAAGTTTTTGAAAATTTGATAAGCACTATCTACCTTCGTCTCCTTAAACCTTCTCCCATGGAGGGTTTAACCTCCACTAAAATTTCAACTATATCTAGAAAGAATATCAAAACAATTAAATGTACATTACCCAAAAATTAATAAGGAGAATAGAAGTAAAATATTATTTGTATATTTAGTGAAAGATTACGGAATGAAATCTAAACAACTTACCAAAAATTGTTCCATTGGTGCACTTTGATGCCTCATCGAATGAAATAAAATTATTTGAAAAATCAATGGTCGAAAAGTGACTATTGCTTTCTTCAACTAAAGTATTTTCCTTAAATCCAATCTCAAGCTCCTTGTGCACTGATTGAAAATTAGGATTAGCACTATTAATGCGTCCGTTTATGATGTAACAGATCTTGTTTTGTTATAAATAATTTTTCCACAACTCAATATAACCATTGAAAAGTGAAGCGTGAATTTTTGTTCCCTGTAAAAAGTTTCATTGTAAGTTAATCTGATTGTTAAAACTATAATATGAAAAGACATGAAATAAAATATTGCTATAAAATAACAATTACCTCTTCATCAACTAATGTCACAATTTTTCGGGTGCCTTGATTTATTTTATTGTTGAACTCTTTTACTATTCCACTCCCAAATACTAACACTCGTATTACCCAACATGAATCAGATACTCTTAGACTATTAATTGGGACACATTGGTCTACAATTCCTTTTCACTGGCTATTGCAAGCGTACCTAAAATAAAGCATGCATAAGAGTTTTACAAGTTATCAAAGTGACTAATTCAATAATTGATTATTTTTATGATATAAGAAATATTGTTTACCTGAACAGAGGTAATTGTTGAAATCTGAGTGATTCAAGCATGGCAATTGCAAATAACACAATTATAAATCATGTAGTATTAATATTACACATAATTGAAAGAGATAGACTACTTTTTTTTTTTTTTTTTGGTAAAATAAGCAACTTGAGCTGGCATAGCAATATATATTTAAGGCGAAATACATAAACGGCCCCTTCAAGTTGTCCTCAACGACCAGCTGAACACTCTAACTAATTCATTTACCATGTAGATACTTTAAGTGACTATTAAGCATACTAATATTTAAGTAATAAGACTTAGATCGAATGTCTAACCGATTTTCTGTAATGAATTGCTATTGTTCAATAACCTATATTAAAATTGAGATTTGAAATTAGCCAAGTCCAAAACATGAAACAAGACATTATATAATAAAACTTTCTTGATGCAACACTAAAGATAATTTCTTGATGCAACACTAAAAATTGGTGCATGCAAACGTGCTTGCAAAATATGAAGTAGCAAAAGATGTTGATATTAGTAAAAGAAACAAAACTTGAAATCGCGATGTTGGAATAGGGTGAAGTTTGACAATTAAATTGTGACTTTTAACTTCTTTTATAGAAGTATTATGGTACACAATTTGACACATGAAATGAATTATATAAAGTAAATTTGTGTGTAGGTCAAAAAGACAAGAAAAGTTTACCAACTAATAAAGACTTCTACCAAAATATAAGTCATAACGTAAGAGAATTTAACCAAGTCCAAACTTTCCTTGTGTAACCAACGTGAAGAAACTTTTACCAAATAATTAAGGCACATTTAATACTCCAACTTTCCTTGTGTCCCAAGTCCCAACTTCTACCAAATGTAAAGGGAATTTAATTAAGTCTCAAGTCCGAACTTTCCTTGCGTAACAGTCGCGAAGAAAACTTTTATTAAATAATTAAGGCAAACATAATAACTCATTTAATTCAAAGAGTAAAAGGAATCTAACCAATTTAATGAGATATGTCATTTAATGAGAGTGAAAGTGTAGGAATTTTTTTATTAAGTTTCCTTGTGTAAGAAACGTGAAGAAATAAGAAACATGAAGAAAATTTAACCAAATAATTAAGGCAAAGTTTAATAACAAATAATTCAAGATTATTTACCAAAATTTACCAAAAAATCTTACAATACTTAAATTACTATATTGTCCAATGGAAATTTTATGTTTTAAAGGGTAAAAAAGGCGAACGACATTTCGCTAAGGGCCTTCGTGCTTTTAATATAGACTAGTATCTATGAACGTGCGCCGCACGTTAATAATGACATATAATGATTTAAATATTTATTTATATGAAGGAATAAAAAAATTTAATTAGTGAGTGAATTTTATGAATAATAATGCAACAATCATCTAAATACCAAAAAATATTANATATTTAAGTGATAAGACTTAGATCGAATGTCTAACCGGTTTTCTATGATGAATTGCAATTCTTCAATAACCTGTAATAAATTTGTAAATTACATGAGATGTGAAATTAGCCAAGTCAAAAACATGAAATAAAAACTATATAATAAAAAATTGTTGATGCAACAATAAAAATAAATTATTGACGCAACACTAAAAACTGGTGCATGCAAACGTGCTTGCAAAATACGAAGTAGCAAAAGATGTTGATATTAGTAAAAGAAACAACACCGGAAATAGCAATGTTGGAATAGGGCGAACTTTAACAATTAAATTGGGACATTGCAACTTCTTTTATAGAAGTATTATGGTACACAATTTGACACATGAAAGGAATTATATAAAGTAAATTTGTGTGTAGGTCATAGAGACAAGAAAATTTTACCAAATAATAAAAACTTCTACCAAAATATTTTCTTGTGTCGTCCAGCAAGTCAAATTCTTTAAAACATTTTTCTTGTGCAACGGAACCACAATAATGATGGTTCCATTTTACCCGGTATGGAACTTTTTTGGATGTAATCGAATACCCGGTATGTAATTTACTGTGAGTCAATTACATATGCTTTTTGGTTCAATAATGCGAAAAAATCCAACCAAAAACTAACATATTTTATGGTCCCATTAATACCATAATACCTCCTAGTCAAATTCTTTAATAAACTTTTCTTGTGCAACACTAGAAAATTTTTATTACCAAATAATTAAGGCAACATAATAACTCATTTAATACTCCAAAGAGTAAAGGGAATCTGTTATTTAATGAGAGTGAAAGTTTAGGAATTTTTTTTTTTATTTAGTTTCCTTGGTAAGAAACGTGAGAAAATTTAACCAATTTATTAAGGCAAAGTTTAATAACAAATAATTGAAGAAAAATTTACCAAAAATCCGAAAAACTAAATTAATTAAGTGAATATTTTTAAATATTTATGAAATACTTAAATTACTATATTGTCCTATGGGAACTCTATGTTTTAAAGGGTAAAAAAGACGATCGACATTTTGCTAAGGGCCTTCGTGCTTTTAATATAACTAGTTTTAGCGTGCGTGCGTTGCACGTGCTGTATAACGTCAAATTTAATTTGTTAGTTATAGAGTATTTGTAAGTATAAATATTTTATATAAGAGATACAAGTATGTTGTGATGTATCCCATCTAATATCTCTTTATAAACGATGTTTTTAGTGTATGTTCCCTTCCGTCACTATGCTCTCCACGAAGGGGGTTCAAAAAGAATTTTTTGTAGCTAGTGGGAATTGGACCCATGACCTTATGTAAATTTTGAACACCCTTGACCACTAAACTACACATTTGGATTGTGTTAAGGGTGTTCAAAACTTAATATATAGAGGTAAAATACAGATTTTGCCTTATATATACAGTATAATTTTTCGGCGAAGGGTGTTCGGATGAACACCCTTGCGCCCCCTAAATCCGCCCCTGCTTGGTATATGTACCCTTTTGTCACTTGACTGCTTTGTCATGATCTCTTGAAAGAGTAAAATAATAGTTGTCCATGTGAAAAATCATATAGTCGCAAATACAATTTAACTTTTCCAATTGTTTGACAGTGTGATTTAAATCAATGCAAATCAAAAACATATCCGAAATTCTTTTGAACAAATTGATTTTTTAAATGAAAGTAGATTTTTATTCATTTCTTTATAATTAGGAATAGTAGTCCAGTAACACATTCAATCAGAATTTCGATGTAAAATTCTAATTTTTATTTGTGCAATAACAAATTCCAAGAGATAATTTTGTATTGGTTAAAATCATAAAATTTAGAATTGTCTCGTTTTTAGAATTTGAAAGAATTAGAATAACGTTTAGACTTTTAACACGTAATAACACTTCCACTTCCAGATATTTAACATAAATAATTGCGATATTTATGCAAATAGGTCATATCAAGTACCCGTAGCTCTAGCTGTTGTTGTGAATGTTTCTTTAATTATTAGAAAACAAATCTGCATCGCACTATGAAAACAAAGTTATATGAAACGTGTAATAAAATATTTATTAAAAAAATTCAATGGCTTAATATCAGATAGAGCAGGACTAAACATTGGAATAATGAACTCCTAACGAATATTTTGTGACGACCCAAAGGGGTCATCACCTGTTTTAAATGAATTCTGTGCTTCCGAGGTCTTGAAAACCTCATTTAGAGTCGCCCCGATTTGCGTGCGCAGTCCGGACGTGTAGCCGGAAAGCTTAAATGTGAAATTCTATGAAAAATGCTAAATTTTGATGTTAAAATGAATAAATTGGACTTTGGTCAATATTTTGGGTAAACGGACCCGGACCCGTAATTTGACGGTCCCGGAGGGTCCGTAGGAAAATATGGGACTTGGGTGTATGCCCGGAATCGAATTCCGAGGTCCCAAGCCCGAGAAATGAATTTTTTTGTAAAATTATTTTCTGAAATTGCTTAAGGAAATTGAAAATGAAATTTGATTAGAAAGCGATGGTATCGGGCCCGTATTTTTGTTCCGCCGCCCGGTACAGGTCTTATATATGATTTAAGATGTTTCTGTGAAATTTGGTGAAAAACGAACGTCGTTTGACGTGATTCGGACCTAAATTGGAAAAATTGAGATTTTATGAAGTTTGAAAGAATTTTTGGATTTTGAGGTTTAATTCGATGTTTATGATGTTATTTTGGCGATTTGATCGCGCGAATAAGTCCGTAGGATATTTTTGAGGTTGTGTGTATATTTGGTTTGGAGCCCCAGGGCTCGGGTGAGTTCTGGATAGGCCGCGAGTGCATTTTTTAACCTTGAAAGTTGCTGGTATAACTGACCTGCAGGCTTCGCATTTTGCGAAGCCTGGCTCGCAAATGCGGGCTCGCAAATGCGAAGGTCTTCTCGCAAATGCGAGGTAGCCAGACCTGACCCTCCATCGCAAATGCGATGTATTTCTTCTCAAATGCGAGGGTGCCCCTGTTGGCCTGGGTCGCAAATGCGACCACATGGATCGCAAATGCGGAATTGGGACTCTCGCAAATGCGATACTTTTGGTCGCAAATGCGAAGTCCCTCCTTTTGCTCAGTGTTCGCAAATGCGAACTTGACTTCGCAATTCCCATATCTGAGGGTCGGGGTTCGCAATTGCGAACCCCTATTCGCATTTCCCATATCTGCAACCTGCAATTTTCTATACTTAACCGATTTTAAGTCATTTTGCACACCATTTTCAAAATACAACTCCTTTGGGCGATTTTCCAAGAACAAATCTTCTTCTAAATCAATTGTAAGTTAGTTTTTACTCATTTCTTTCAATTATTTACATCTTTTAACATGATTTCAACCTAAAATCAAAGATTTTCATGGGGGAAATTGGGTGTTTTGGGTAGAACCTAGATTTTCCAAAAATTGGGGATTTGGACCTCAATTTGAGGTCCGATTTCAAAAAATATTATATATTTGAGTTCGTGGGGGAATGGGCACTCGGGTTTTGGTCCGAACCTCGGGTTTTGAACGTGGGTCCGGGGGTGACTTTTGACTTTTTGGGTAAAACTTGGGAAAACTCATTTCCATGCATTGGGATTGATTCATTTAGGGTTTATTAATGTAATTAAGTAATTTGTGATTAGATACGAGCGAATTAGCGGTGGAATCGCGGGGTAAAGCTACACTTGAGGCTTAAGTTGTGTGCAAGGCATTGAGGTAAGTGTTTGGTCTAACGCTAGCTTGAGGGACTAGGAGTTGAGTCTTATTTGCTAATTGCTTCTTGTTGAGTACGACGTATAGGCATGGTTACGAGTATCTATACGTTGGTGTCTAGCATGACCGTGAGTCTTTAAATTGTGAATATCTTGATTTCGTTGTATTTCTCTTGCCTTGGTGATGATTCCTAATTGTTGTGAAAAGCTTATGAAAGGAAAATGTGACCTATGAACAACGAGGAGCATTGGCTCAAGTTATATTTCAATTGTGAACGTATATGAAATGGTTGAACCCCTTTGGAGCATTGGCTCAAGTGGTAAAGTGAGATATGAAATAAAAGTGAAAGGAAGAGAAAGAGTATTTAAATTATTCCCTTGCCGGGATATTGTTGTTTATTATAAGGTAAGCTACTCCTACTTATTTCCAAGTTAAATACAAGACTATACCATGGAATTAGACATGAAAATTAGTATAAAAAAATTGGGGTTTTGGTGAAAAAACCTAGAAAATCATATTCTTGGAATTTAGCCACGATTTTGGGTATGGAATTTAGAGAAAATTATATATTTGAGTTCCTAAGGTCATGGGTAACCTTTATCTTCGAGAAATTTTGGATTCCGGGCACGTGGGCCCAAGGGCATTTTGGTCATTTCACTAAGAGGAGTTGGGAATTTGAATAATCTGATTTTTTAACAAGTATTTGAGCATGTTCTCATTAGTTTGTCGTTAATTGGCTAGTTTTGGTGCATTGTGCGTCGGTTCAAGCCTTCGGAAGAATGTAGGATACCGGCTAAGAGTCTTCGGAGCGAGGTGAGTCTCCTTTCTAATCTTGTGAGGGGGTAATTTACCCCGATAGGTGAGTTAAATTGGTTATGTGCTCCTATTTGTGGGGGTCTCGGCACGCACGAGGTGACGAGANTTTGCTAATTGCTTCTTGTTGAGTACGACGTATAGGCATGGTTACGAGTATCTATACGTTGGTGTCTAGCATGACCGTGAGTCTTTAAATTGTGAATATCTTGATTTCGTTGTATTTCTCTTGCCTTGGTGATGATTCCTAATTGTTGTGAAAAGCTTGTGAAAGGAAAATGTGACCTATGAACAACGAGGAGCATTGGCTCAAGTTATATTTCAATTATGAACGTATATGAAATGGTTGAACCCCTTTGGAGCATTGGCTCAAGTGGTAAAGTGAGATATGAAATAAAAGTGAAAGGAAGAGAAAGAGTATTTAAATTGTTCCCTTGCCGGGATATTGTTGTTTATTGATTGTTTTTCCTTGCCGGGATGTTGAGATTATTGATGTTGTACCTTTGCCGGGATTTAATTGTTCAATTGTTTTCCCTTGCCGGGATTTCTTTTATTATTTTGTTTATCCCCTTTCCCCTTGTTTGTGATTGTTGTTTGTGTGAGAAAGAGTGTTAAAGCACGAAGGGTGATGTCGCGCATTGTTTTGTTGTGAGGAAAGAGTGTAAAGCACGAAGGGTGATGTCGTGCATTGTTTGCTTATGGTGAGGAAAGAGAGAAAAGCACGAAGGGTGATGTCGTGCCGCACGATGTACCATTCTGTGGCGTTTCTATCGATTATATGTGAGGAAAGAGAGTAAAGCACAAAGGGTGATGCCGTGCACACTTTATTATATCATTGCTTGGTGAGGATGAGAGTAGAAGCATGAAGGGTGATGCCGTGCACTTGTTGCTTTTTGTTTCTTTATTAATGTCTAAGTTGTGTTGTTTTCCTTCGTTACTGGACGACTTTTACTTGAAATTGTTATTTCCCCAATAGCATGCTCCCCCTCCCATATCAATTACTTGTCTCTGTATTTCGATTCCGCTGTATATGTATATATAACTGCATAGGTTTATGTGGTAGTCCTGTCTAGCCTTATCACTATTTCGCCGGGGTTAGGCAAGGCACTTACCAGCACATGGGGTCGGTTGTGCTGATGCTACACTCTATGCTCGTTTGCACAGATCCAGCTGTTGGAGCAGCTTACGGTGCGCAGCAGTAGTTAGGGAGCTGAACTTCAGTCCACGAGACTCCGAGGTAGCCTTGTTGGCGTCCGCAGGCCCGGCGTCTCTTCTTTCAGTTTTCATGTTCTGTTGACATTTGTATTCGAGACAGACTATGTCCTTTATTTCAAACTCTTATTTGTAGTAATCCTAGACAGTCCGTGTATTGTTGTGACACCAGGTTTTGGGTTGAGACTCTTATTGGCTTTCTAGATGCTGTTTCTATATTTAGTTCAGACTTCCGCTAAATTTTACTTTTCGTTATCTTTTGACTGCTTATTCATTGATAATTTAGTTGTTTAATCATGTATAAAACGAAATAGGTTAATGTTTGCTAAGGTTCTTGGCTTGCCTAGCTTCCACGAGTAGGCGCCATCACGACCCCCGAGGGTGGGGAATCCGGGTCGTGACAAGTTGGTATCAGAGCTCTAGGTTACATAGGTCTCACAACTCACGGACAAGCTTAGTAGAGTCTGAGGGATCGGTACGGAGACGTCTGTATTTATCCCCCAGAGGCTACTGAGTTAGGAAAAGTTTCACATTTGTTCTTTCTTGTCGTGCGGTTTGGTCTCTCAACACTAATTGAATTTCTACTCTGTTCTTCCGCAGATGGCGAGAACACGCGCTTCCTCATCTTCTGATCAGTAGTCCGAGCCCCAGGCAGCTCCCACTAGGGGCATAGGACGAGGCCGAGGCCGTGCTAGAGGCCGAGGTAGGGCAGAGCTCAGCCCCGAGCAGCAGCACCAGTGGCGGAGCCTCAGGTTGACATCGACGAGGGGGTTCCGGCCCCAGCCCCAGCAGTTCCGGTGGGCCCAGCTCAGGTCCCAGAGGGGTTTATTGCTACCCCAGTTCTTCAGGACGCTCTGGTCCGATTGGTGGGTTTCATGGAGAGTGTTACCCGAGCAGGTTTGCTTCCTGTAGCACCAGCCCTCTCTCAGGCTGGAGGAGGGGTCCAGACTCCTGCTACTCGTACTCCGGAGCAGGTAGCTCCCTAGACTCAGACTCCAGCAGTTCAGCCAGTTGGAGCAGCTCAGCCGGGCGTGGTAGCCCAGGCCGGTGATGGAGCAGCTATGTCTGTCGATGCTTTATGGAGATTGGACAGGTTCACCAAGCTCTTCACTACTACATTCAGCGATGCATCTACTGAGGATCCCTAGGATTATCTGGATAGTTGCCACGAGGTTCTTCGGAACATGGGTAATGGGGTTGATTTCGCTACATTTCGCTTATCTGGATCCTGCAAGACTTGGTGGAAGGATTATTGCTTAGCTAGGCCAGCAAGATCACCAGCCTTGACATGGGAGCAGTTCACACAGCTATTTCTGGAGAAGTTTCTCCCTATTACTCAACGAGAGGCCTATCGGAGGCAGTTCGAGCGTCTCCATCAGGGATCCATGACAGTCACCCAGTACGAGACCAGGTTTATTGAGTTGGCCCGCCATGCTATTGTTATACTTCCCACTGAGAGGGAGAGAGTGAGACGGTTTATTGATGGACTCATTCAGCCTATTCGTCTCCAGATGGCTAGGGAGGCTGGGAGCGAGATATCCTTTCAGGAGGCGGCCAATGTAGCCCGGAGGATTGAGATGGTATTGTCACAGGGGGGTGGTCATAGGGCAGACAAGAGACCCCGTCAGTCAGGCCGATTTAGTGGTGCCTCGTCTGGAGGTAGAGATTCATATGATAGGGGTCAGCCTTCTAGGCCTTTCCAGTCAGCCCTCCAGGTTTCTCACGGTGCCTCAGGTGGCCGTGGTTCTCACGCGCACTATTCTGATCAGCAGCCATTCAGTGCACCGCCAGCTCCTATCAGTGCACCGCCACTTCAGAGTTGCCGTGGTGGTCATTCAGGTCGACAAGGCCAGCAGACTCAGCAGCCGAGGACTTGTTACACTTGTGGTGACACGGGTCATATTGCCAGATTTTGCCCTCGATCACCGAGCAGTTCTCAGCACCAGGGTTCTCATGCCATGGTTCAGGCACCAGGTGTTCCATAGCCCGCCCAGCCAGCTAGAGGTGGGGTATAGGTGCCAGAGGTGGAGGTAGAGGTCATAGAGGTGGAGCTCAGACCGCCAGAGGTGGAGGCCATCCAGCAGCAGGCCATCCCAGAGAGGTAGATCAGAGTGGTGGAGCCTAGCCCCGATGTTATGCTCTTCAGGCCAGGCCCGAGGCAGAGGCTTCAGATGCAGTCATTACAGGTACGGTTCTGGTTTATGATAGAGATGCTTCAGTGTTGTTTGATCCGGGGTCTACGTATTCGTATGTGTCATCCTATTTTGCCTCGTATTTGGTCATGCCTAGTGATGCATTGGGTATTCCTGTTTATGTGTCTACGCCGGTGGGTGATTCTATCGTGATCGATCGAGTCCATCGTTCTTGTGTTGTGGTGATTGGGGGTCTGGAGACTCGTGTAGATTTGTTGCTTTTAGACATGGTTGACTTCGATATTATATTGGGGATGGACTGGCTTTCACCCTATCACGCTATCTTGGACTGTCATGCCAAGACTGTGACCTTAGCTTTACTGGGTATGCCTCGTTTGGAGTGGAGAGGACTCCTGGTCATTCTACCCGCAGTGTTATATTGTATGTGAAGGCTCAGCGTATGNATAATTGGACTTTGGTCAATATTTTGGGTAAACGGATCCGAACCCGTGATTTGACGATCCCGGAGGGTCCGTAGGAAAATATGGGACTTGGGTGTATGCCCGGAATCGAATTCCGAGGTCCCAAGCTCGAGAAATGAATTTTTTTGTAAAATTGTTTTCTGAAATTGCTTAAGGAAATTGAAAATGAAATTTGATTAGAAAGTGATGGTATCGGGCCCGTATTTTGGTTCCGGTGCCCGGTACAGGTCTTATATATGATTTAAGATGTTTTTGTGAAATTTGGTGAAAAACGGACATCGTTTGACGTGATTCGGACCTAAATTGGAGAAATTGAGATTTTATGAAATTTGAAAGAATTTTTGGATTTTGAGGTTTAATTCGATGTTTATGATATTATTTTGGCGATTTGATCGCGCGAATAAGTCCGTAGGATGTTTTTGAGGTTGTGTGTATATTTGGTTTGGAGCCCCAAGGGCTCGGGTGAGTTTTGGATAGGCCGCTGGTGCATTTTTGAACCTTGAAAGTTGCTGGTATAACTGACCTGCAGGCTTCGCATTTGCTCGCAAATGCGAGCTCACAAATGCGAAGGTCTTCTCGCAAATGCGAGGTGGCCAGACCTGACCCTCCATCGCAAATGCGATGTATTTCTTCGCAAATGCGAGGGTGCCCCTGTTGGCCTGGGATCGCAAATGCGACCACATGGCTCGCAAATGCGAAATTGGGACTCTCGCAAATGCGACACTTTTGGTCGCAAATGCGAAGTCTCTCCTTTTGCTCAGTGTTCGCAAATGCGAACTTGACTTCGCAATTCCCATATCTGAGGGTCGGGGTTCGCAATTGCGAACCCCTGCTCGCATTTCCCATATCTGCAACCTGCAATTTTCTATACTTAACCGATTTTAAGTCATTTTTCACACCATTTTCAAAACACAACTCCTTTGAGCGATTTTCCAAGAACAAATCTTCTTCCAAATCAATTGTAAGTTAGTTTTTACTCATTTCTTTCAATCATTTACATCTTTTAACATGATTTCAACCTAAAATCAAAGATATTCATGGGGGAAATTAGGTGTTTTGGGTAGAACCTAGGTTTTTAAAAATTGGGGATTTGGACCTCAATTTGAGGTCCGATTTCAAAACAAATTATATATTTGAGTTCGTGGGGGAATGGGTACTCGGGTTTTGGTCCGAACCTCGGGTTTTGACCACGTGGGCCCGAGGGTGACTTTTGACTTTTTGGGTAAAACTTGGAAAAACTCATTTTCATGCATTGGGGTTGATTCATTTAGTGTTTATTAATATAATTAAGTAATTTGTGATTAGATACGAGTGAATTGTCGGTAGAATCGCAGGGTAAAGCTATACTTGAGGCTTAAGTTGTGTGCAAGGCATTGAGGTAAGTGTTTGGTCTAACCCTAGCTTGAGGGACTAGGAGTTGAGTCTTATTTGCTAATTGCTTCTTGTTGAGTACAACGTATAGGCATGGTGACGAGTATCTATACGTTGGTGTCTAGCATGACCGTAAGTCTTTAAATTGTTAATATCTTGATTTCGTTGGTAGTTTTACTTTTTTCGTTCGTCCGTTTGGGTAGTAGTAGTACTTTACCTTTAGTTTTTGGTT
>NW_017670896.1:270220-281864 GCF_001879085.1 Nicotiana attenuata | reverse complement strand
ACCGTGAGTCGTTTAAATTGTGATATCTTGATTTCGTTGTATTTCTCTTGCCTTGGTGATGATTCCTAATTGTTGTGAAAAGCTTATGAAAGGAAAATGTGACCTATGAACAACGAGGAGCATTGGCTCAAGTTATATTTCAATTGTGAACGTATATGAAATGGTTGAACCCCTTTGGAGCATTGGCTCAAGTGGTAAAGTGAGATATGAAATAAAAGTGAAAGGAAGAGAAAGAGTATTTAAATTATTCCCTTGCCGGGATATTGTTGTTTATTGATTGTTTTCCCTTGCCAGGATGTTGAGATTATTGATGTTGTACCCTTGCCGGAATTTAATTGTTCAATTGTATTCCCTTGCCGGGATTTCTTTTATTATTTTGTTTATCCCCTTGCCCCTTGTTTGTGATTGTTGTTTGGGTGAGGAAGAGTGTTAAAGCACGAAGGGTGATGCCGCGCATTGTTTGTTTGTTGTGAGGAAAGAATGTAAAGCACGAAGGGTGATGTCGTGCATTGTTTGCTTATGGTGAGGAAAGAGAGTAAAGCACGAAGGGTGATGCCGTGCCGCACGATGTACCATTCCGTGCCGATTCTATCGATTATATGTGAGAAAAGAGAGTAAAAGCACGAAGGGTGATGCCGTGCACACTTTATTATATCATTGCTTAGTGAGGATGAGAGTAGAAGCACGAAGGGTGATGCCGTGCACTTGTTGCTTTCTGTTTCTTTATTAATGTCTAAGTTGTGTTGTTTTCCTTCGTTACTGGACGACTTTTACTTGAAATTGTTATGTCCCCCATATCATGCTCCCCCTCCCATATCAATTACTTGTCTCTGTATTTCGATTCCGCTGTATATGTATATATAACTGCACAGGTTTATGTGGTAGTCCTGTCTAGCCTCGTCACTACTTCGCCGGGGTTAGGCTAGGCACTTACCAGCACATGGGGTCGGTTGTGCTGATGCTACACTCTGTGCTCTTTTGCACAGATCCAGGTGTTGGAGCAGCTTACGGTGCGCAGCAGTAGTTAGGGAGCCGACCTTCAATCCACGAGACTCCGAGGTAGCCTTGCTGGCGTCCGCAGGCCCGACGTCTCTTCTTTTAGTTTTCATGTTCGGTTGACATTTGTATTCGATACAGACTATGTCCTTTATTTCAAACTCTTATTTGTAGTAATCCTAGACAGTCCGTGTATTATTGTGACACCAGGTGCTGGGTAGAGACTTGTATTGGCTTTCTAGACGCTATTTCTATATTTAGTTCAGACTTCCGCTAAATTTTACTTTTTGTTATCTTTTGACTGCTTATTCATTGATAATTTAGTTGTTTAATCATGTATAAAATGAAATAGGTTAATGTTTGCTAAGGTTCTTGGCTTGCCTAGCTTCCACGAGTAGGCGCCATCACGACCCCCGAGGGTGGGGAATCCGGGTCGTGACATATTTTGTAGCTAAAAGGAAAACAATAATTAAGCTCTTCACTCATGAAATCCCAGTCATGTAGCGGAATTTAAGTTCAAAGTTTTGAACTCAGAGTGATAACTTCTTTCAAGGCTACCCATGGATATATTATAGATTAATATAAAAAAATAAATTTAGCGAAACTACTCTTTTTATGTCCAGTCCTTCGTACGTAGTTATATACTCCCAACAGGCAAGAGTCAAGATAACTTTATGCTTGAAAAATAAATGCACGAAGTTTTGTGAGGAAAAAAAAATGGAGATACTTCACTACAAATAACTTAATACATAAAATGATAATGAAATTACATACATTAATTCATATTATTGTTATGAGTGTCCTCTTTTAACTCGCCAAAGATCTCCTTACCAATATGCTCTATGCAACCCGCATTGTTCCTGCAAATTTCAATTCAATTATAGCATAATTAAATGGAGTCAAACTAAATCTAATAAATACCGTTATTCATCAGGGATCTTATTAATTAGGTATACAGTCAATACTGAATAAATATATCAAGTAGTCTGATCTCAAATATTGAATTAGGTTAGCTGAATTGAATAACAAATTACACACAAACACACACCCTACAAATTATATACACGTCCTCTAACTACATAAAAATTTTATGTTTTCATTAGTATGCAAGATATATCAAAAATAAACGAATTTTATTAGTACTGTGATTGAGATTGAACATACCTTAAAATATTTAATTAAGAAAACAATACAACGTGAGGACATCAATTGAAATTATCATTCAGTCGTATAATCTGCTTATCATGAAGAAAAGTATTTTTCTAATTCATCAATGCCTGGAAGAACCATGTAATAATTTGCTTCCCTTGAACCTCGCACGATGCTCTTTATGACTTCATCTAAATGCATGACCGCTAATTGTGACACCAATAACTCATTTTGCATGACTTTCATGGAACAAAGTCTCAACCCTAGCGTAAAGGACAAAAACAACAAACGTACTTTAAATAAGGAATGGTTTATACAAGTTATATTTTAGTTGATATTTAGAGTCCTAAATGTAGGACTTTTACATAATTCAAATAAAGAAAGATTTAACAATCAAAATTTTAGTTGATTTCAATATCCTAAATATTAGGAAAATAACTTAAATTACAATTTTATCTAATGTGAAATATATTTGTAAGGATAAAAAAGAGGAACAATATTTCGCTAAGGAACTTCGTGCGCGTGCACCATAAATTATTAAAAATTTAAAATTATATAAACATTAGTATTGAAAAATATGGTTGAGTCATAAAATAAAAATTAATGAAAAATATAGATTTCTAAAATTGGTGAATATGGATCTTATCCAATATAATTAAATGAATAACAATCTCCTGTATCTTTCTTGTATAGAATATTAATTTATCATGAAACCATAAATTGATATCACGAAACCATAAAAAGAGTATTTACTTTTATGATTATGTTTCTTCCTTAATTGCTATAAGGAATTGTATGCTTCAGTTGTGATTTTTGTGTGGAGACAATTAAGAAAATATTACACGCTTAAATTTTTAATGATTTTTTGGTAAGGAGGAGTTTTTGTCTGTGATGTTGTAGGAATTATAGGTAAATCACATAATTCAAATAATTATGAAAGACGAGCACATAAGAAAATAACATGTACAGTGGATATTCTTAAATCTCATACCTGAGAGAAAATAATGTGAGCGGATTCATTTCCAACATCCCTGTTGATAGAAATCATATTCATGCCCCTTTTTAGATATTAGTAGTATAACACTTTTAAGACTTCATCAAGACTATATTGACATGTTCGGATTATAAACATAGAAGCATGTACATTACGATGTAAATATCAAAATATTTACGTACAAGTATGCGTAATAAAGTAAATAAAATAAATACTAATTAAGTAAATACAAGGTAAAAATATAAATTAAAAAAGAAAGTAAAAGCTTACCTAACATATGCTTGAATTTGGATTAAGAACACCAAAAGAAATCGGTTCAGTGAGCAAAACAAGAAGAATCAATTTGCAAGAATTGTAGGCGGGTAGAAGAAAATTTGATAAGTTAAATAACAATTTCATGAATAAGTCAAAAACAAAACTTTATTTGGCAGAAATAAAAGACCAAAATCGCATGTAGATAAAATGTCTCACTTCAATTCCTCCTCAACTGATGCAATGTAGAAATTACTCCCTCTGAGTTTGACGTGCAACAACTGAATTATGAGGCCTACCTTTACGGTGTAAGTTTAAACATGCCTTGGTGA
This sequence comes from Nicotiana attenuata, assembly GCF_001879085.1. NCBI lineage: Eukaryota > Viridiplantae > Streptophyta > Magnoliopsida > Solanales > Solanaceae > Nicotiana > Nicotiana attenuata. Next base: position 278,141 of record NW_017670896.1, on the reverse strand, counting down.
CATGGCACAGCATGTGTGCCCACAGATTCTGAGCGCGCGTGATGCCAGTTTTTTAGTAAGAAAAATTTCTCCTACTACCTTACTCTGTCTCCCTGTCACTACCTCCTCCACCTTCCACCAACCTCCAACCTCCGCCAGCCACCTTTTCCTTCTCTCGCCCACCACCCTTCCCTATTACCCATCTCTTCTCTCTCTAAAGTCACAACATAACCATGCAACATTAATACCTTTTAACGAAAAAACAAAAGCCAACGCCGGAGGATTACTCGCCGGAAAACACAACCACAGGCAGAATTTGCCGGAAATAGCCACTGTCCCACCAACTAATATCTTCCCATATGCCAGATTTGGAGGCTAAGGACAATGAATTGACCGGCAACCACCTACGGCCATCCAAAAATTTTGTGGCCAGCCGGAAAGTACCACCGCAAGCCCTATATTCCACAAATAAAAAAGCTGGAACATTGGGACACAAGATATCATTCAGACTTTGCTTAGAATTTGAGCCATTGATAAACGCATAATATACATCTTCTCATTCAAAACTATAGAGGTCAAAGCACAAGAACCTAAATGATTCTCCCCCAAGGATCCTCTGTGCATCCTCTCATTCATAAGCTCCCACGTCATAATTGTTGGGACATTTTAGTACCAGTGATAATAGGTGGAGTTGGGGAAGACCGGAATAAGAAGCGCAAGGGGGCCAAGAAGACGACCATGGGTGGGGGACGGGGGGAGAGATTCTGGATTCTGGAAAAATGATAAAAAAGAGATTTTTTTAAGGAAAATTCCACTGTCACATATTGATTTATTTATTTTGCCACGTAGGTAACGCTTGTCTACAAGCGCTTAAGCTGTTCCAAAAGTTGGGAGGATGGGTTAAATAGGTACAATTTAGCTTTAGTTTAGGTGTTTAATAGGAACAAGGGCTAGTTTTAGTGTATAAAGGGAAAAAAAGGACAAGTATAAGGGATTGCTTATGCATTTTGCATACTTATTTGCTGATTGATCATTCATATTTTTTTAGTAGCAAGGGTAATCTACGCGGTATGCCCATTGAAAATATCAGTTAATACCATATACAACTAAAATATTTATTATACTCTGTATACCTACTTTATAAAATTATTTTACCATGTATACCTACTGTATTCTAAAATATAATACTATATATTCCAAATTAGAATATTGTGATATATTTAATTTGGATATTGTATTCCAAATTAGAATACTGTAGCATGTTTAGTTTGAATATTGTATTCCAAATTAAAAATTATTGTATATTTGCATTGGATATTGTATTCCAAATTAAAACGTTGTAGTATATTTGGTTTGGATACTGTATTCCAAATTAGAATACTGTAGTATGTTTTGTTAGAATATATTTAAATTGGATATTGTATCCCAAATTAGAATACTATATCATGTTTAGTTTAAATATTTGGATATTGTATTCTTCATTAGAATTTTAGAGTAAGCTAGGTTTGGATTTTTCAAATTAGAATATCGTGGTATCTTTAGTTTGAATAATATATTTCAAATTAAAACATTATGGTCTGTTTAATTAGAATATTATATTCCAAATTAGAATATATGGTAAGTGAGGTTTGGATTGTATTCCAAAGTAGAATATCGTGATATGTTTTAGAATATATGGAGGTATACCGTGTAATATTTTTGGGATATTTGATGTAATTTCAAAACTTAGATATATCATGAAAATGAATTTTATAAACGGATATATCACGTAACTTCATAAAACAAAACCATGGATATGAATGAGTAGCTTTTATTATATTACCTATTCCTAAGCATCATCAATTTAATTGCCTCACTTGGTAAGAATTTACCCAACACGTGGTGTTGCACCTATTGGTTTTGATTAAAAATTCAATTTCCTACTATTTACGCTTTGTTTATAACACCCTTTATAGTGGAATGACATTTAATATATTACACTACCATTTAAAATATTCTTTGATGATGCACACATTTAATTGAGTAATTGCAACATTAAAAAACATCAAGTATTGTTTGGCTCAAAAGTTCACGATGTACTTTATAAGCGATAAAACAATCAAAAAATAGAGAAGGGATAAATCGTAATCAAATATAATAAACCTAGAGATGCAAAGATGATAATATTGTTGTAGATCTAGTGTTGCAAAGATGATAACGTATGTTCATAAAATATTTTCGTCAGAAGTAGAGATATAGAGAGAGAAAGACAGAAAAGGAGAGAGTTGTATTAGATCAGCTGCCCCCTTTACAATGTGGAGGTCCCCTTTATATAATAGGAGACCTTCCTCGAACGAATCNATTCTGCAGTGTAGGTAAGTGTTGTATAGTCTTCAAAGAGGCATGCCCTAGTCTGTGGTGCCATAGTATACTATCTGACTTATTCTCTTTCATGGTTGTTCCTGCCAATACTGCTGCTCTCCCCCTTAGTAAGTATTGGCCTTCTGATTCTTTACCAATCCCCAACACCTTGCCACTGTAAAGCTCCTGGAACAAGCAGAAATCAGGGTAAAAGTTGACAGAACATCTCAGTTCCTTGGTAAGTTTTGACACTGATAATAAATTGAATTTAAAGTCAGGCACATGTAGAACATTTTCCACATTTTTGTTTCCTAGGACCATTGCACTTCTTGTATGTTTTATCTCTGCTCTAACCCCTGTTGGTAATTGTACACCACTATGTTCTTGTCCTTTCATGCTTCTAACATCCACTATCCACATAGAGTAATGATCAGTGTGGCTCCTGAATCCACTATCCACTCTTCTATTGATGGACTGCAAAGTAGAGAGGCTATACACTTGCCATATTTGATGAGCAATCTCCTATTGTTGGTTTGTTCAAGAGTCCTACCAGCTGTTTGTATTGTTCTTCTATTAGCACATGAGTTTGAAATGGATTTCCAGACCCTGCTACCTCTTCAGTACTTGCAGCATTCACATAAGGTCTAGTTCCTCCACTTGGAAACTTCTTCTTGCTTTTAAAATCTGCTGGATATCCGATGATCTTGCAACAGTTTTCTTTCAAATGTCCTTTATAACCACAATGTTCACAAATTAGGCCAACCTTCTTTGGTTTGAAGACCTGACCTCTTCCTGCCATCATAGTCAAAGGATCCTTGTTTATATCTGTTACCCCCAATGATCTCTGGCTTTCCTCCTGTGTCACTATTGCATAAGCCTCATTTACAGTGATAACAGGCCTCCTCAACAACAGATTGCTCCTTACATTGCTATACGTCTCATTCAATTCCATCAGAAATTGTAACAATCTCTGATTAGCTAAAAGTTCCATTGATGGCCTAGATTCTTCACAGTCACAACCAGAAGTTGGAACCAGTACATCAAATTCATTCCATAAGTCACTCATTTTTGTATAGTAACTAGTTACAGAATCAGTACCCTGTTTTAAACTAGCTATTTCTGTCCAGAGATGATATATTCTCGTCAAGCTACATCTATTAAATTTCTCCTTGAAATCACTCCAAACTTTTTGTCACGACCCAAAATCCACTATGGGTCGTGATGGCACCGGACACCGTTGTCAGGAAAGCCAACTAAATATTTAATTAAACTCCAATTTTAACAATTTTTGAAAAAGACCAAGATTTTCCCTTTAAATTTCCTAAGTACAAAAGTAGCTGCTTCATTTCAAATTAAATAATAGCAATCAATACAAAACATTTCAAAACCATCCCAGAACCCGGTGTCACAAGTACATGAGCATTCTACTGATAAGGATATCAAATACAATACAACATCCGTCCGGAATACAATGGACAGAAAGAAAATACAATTTACGAGAAGGGACTTTACAAGCTGCGGGCCGCCTCGCATACTGCAACCCACCTAGTCCCCGAATCATCCGTGCTGCTATCTAAAGTAACATATACCTGTGCAACAAAAATGCACAGAAGTGTAGTATGAGTACGTAGTCAACGTGTACTCAGTGAGTATCCCGCCTAACCTCGAAGAGGTAGAGACGAGATGGTCAACCTGGACACTCACTAGCGGTCCAATGATAATATACTAAACGTGTGGGGAAGTCATGGATTCATATAACATGTCCTAATTCACAAAGCTGTAAAACAGGTAAACACCTTTTAACAATTAACACAGGATTTTCAAGATTTACTTCTCTTTATTTTAATCAATTCAACCCAAGCCATGAAAGGCAATATCATCATTTAAGATTTCTCATGCATCAATATATAAAAGATATCATGCGCAAATCATACCGAGGTGACGGCCCGATCCAACAGAAAATAAATGTGCACTGGCCGAGGGTCGACGACGCGCCTATAGATGCATCTATTTCCCCGCTCGCGAATTAATCATGCGATGCGGTCAACATAAAATAAACACATACCCTGCTCGTGACTCATACATGCGACGCAGGTGCACATAGAGGTACATGCTCAATCAATCAAGTAAGAACTTATTAGGGAGTGTTTATCATAATATATCCAACTCTCTTTTAACAAATTTTAAGAAGTAAGGTTAAATCCCTTTAGAAATTCATTTACAGATTCCATGTGATATAAGCAATTTAAGCTATCAAAGAGTTTACAAATAATCCAAGTATTCATGCTTTTGGGTCCTAGCTACCCGGACAATAGCATAATAGTAGCTACACATGGACTCTCGTCACCTCGTGCGTACGTAGCCCCCACAAATAGGAGCACATAACCAATTAATTTACCTATGGGGACGTTTTCCCCTCAAAAGGTTAGAAAGGAGACTCACCTCGCTCTGAAGACTCATAACCGGCATTTCGCATTCCTCCAAAGACTTGCACCAACGCACAATGCTCCAAAACTAGCCAATGATTGTACAAATCCATTAATATATGCTCAAATATTCATAACAAACTAATTTATAGCAATTCCTAACTCCGATTAAAAAGTTGACCAAAACGCCCTCGGGCCCACGTGCCCGGAATCCAAAAATTTTCGAAGATAAAGTTTACCCATGGCTTCACTAGCTCAATTATATAATTTACTCCTAAGTCCATGCTCAAATTCGTGGCTAAATTCCAAGAATATAATTTTCTAGGTTTCCACCAAAAACCTCCATTTTCTACAATTTCCCAAGCCTAAATCCATACATAATTGATGTATTCAACTCAAAAATAGGTGGGGATAACTTACCTTAACATAGATGACGAAAATCCCCTCTTTGAAGCTCCCCAAAATCGCCCAAGCCTTGAAAAATGAGAGAAATGAACTCCAAATCACGATTTTAAAACAAGCCTTCTGCCCAGCATTTTTCGCATCTGCGGACCCTGGTCCTCTTCTGCGGTTCCGCAGGTGCGGTCACCAGGCCGCTTCTGTGGTCCTCCCTGGCCTCCCCAGCTTCCGCTTCTGCGACCCCCTCTCCGCAGATGCGGTCCCGCTTCTGCGGAACCTTGACCGCATCTGCGGTCCTCAAGCCTTTGGCCAAAATCCGCTTCTACGGCTCCCTTTCCGCTTCTGCGGGAACGCTTCTGCGGTCAACCCACCGCAGAAGCGAAAATACCAGCAACCAGATCCTTCAGCTGTCCAAAAATCCCATTTTCAATCCGTTAACCACCCGAAATCCACTCGGGGCCCCCGGGATCCCAATCAATCATACCAACCAATCCCAAAACACATTACGGACTTTCTCTAGGCCTCAAATCACATCAAACAACGCTAAACTCATGATTCAACCCCCAATCCAAGCTTTATGAACTTTAGAACTTCCAACTTCTACTTTCGATGTTTAAACCTATCATATCACGTCCGATTGACCTCAAATTTTGCACACAAGTCATATTTGACATTACGGACCTACTGCAACTTCCGAAATCGAATTCCGACCCCGATATTAAAAAGTCCACTTCCGGTCAAACTTCTCAAAAACCTTCAAATTTCTATGTTTAGCCAAACGGCTCCAAAATGACCTACGGACCTCCGAATTCACTTCCGATCGCGCTCCCAACTCCAGAATCACCATACGGAGCTATTCACAGTCTCGGAATCCTAAACGGACATCAATAACACTGAAATGCACTTCAAGCCAAACTTATGAAATTTCTTCTAAAATGCTAACTTCCATAATAGGCGTTAAAATACTCCCAGGTTATCCAATACCCGAACCGAGCATACGTCCAAGTTCGAAATCATCATACGAATCTGCTGGAACCTTCAGATCCTAATTCCGAGGCTGTTTAATCAAAGATCCAATCCTAGTTCTTTCTTTCAACTTTAAGCTTCTGAAATGAGAATTCTCTTCCTAAATCAACTCTGAACTTCCCGGAACTTAATTCCGACCATGCGCAAAAGTCATAATACTAGAAATGAAGCTGTTCATGGCCTCCAACTGCTGAACGAAGCGCTAGGACTCAAAACGACCGGTCGGGTCGTTACATTCTCTCCCACTTAAACAAACGTTCGTCCTCGAACGTGCTGAGAACTATGCTGGAGTAGTCTGAAATCACTGTTTGACACCTCATGTACCTTCCCGTGCCACCATAACTCAGTTGAGCATGTCAGCTCGATCAATTTTGATGATATTCCCTTTTTATTAAAGCAAATAAGCCTTAGGGCCCAATTCCAACATCCGGAATTCTATGCCCGACCTGTTTCCAACATACGGTCACCATATCAATCACCACACGCTGTACCCAAACATGATTGTATAACTTTGCTGAATTCATACCTTGCATCACTTTACTCACCGGACCACGATGACATCTTCTGTTCAACTTAGTTGAACTTCCACGAATCTGGTGCTCCCATTGCACCCCATAACATACGCAGGTCTTACTCCAACTCTTACAACTCCGTCACAACGGAAGAGATATGAAGAAATTCATAATAAACTGCCGAGTCAACCAATCATTGAGTCTATACTTCTGACAGGAAACATTACCATATTCTGAACCAAATAGCGATCTTCGCTCCTCAATTTACTCTACATAGTCAGATTGCACTGATCCTGAATCCAATGGTCTCATCTCACCCAGTACGAACTGCTCAGGGAATAAGCCACCCTGGACATAATCAAAAGTCTCATGCGATGCCACAATATGCCAATAGGCTACCTATTAGAATGCAATACAAAAAGGAAAATGAACTCTGAAAAGGATTTTCAACTACCCCGCTCGCGAATCAAGCATGTGACGCGGGCGCACAGCTAATATGAGCTTCCTTCAGAAAATAGGAAACAGACACAAAATAAATAGATATGGGGAATTGTGCTCAACACCACACTGTTGCGGTGTACCACCCGACTCAAATATCATAGATCTCCCATAAGGAGATTGCCCACCGAGCAAAATTTGCTCATTACAACCATAATACCGAATATCGGTCATAAACATGCTAAGTGCATAATGCCATCCCTGAGGGAACATATAGCGTCATAAGCTACCAAACTCAAGCACAACTGGGGTGCGATATACAAACTGAATCTCAAGAGCCATCTTGCTCATAATACATCATTTCTACACGGATTCTCAACGCATAAGCAATTTCTCAAGCCGTCTCACAACTCGCACGGCGCAACGCATCAGTTTATGAAATATATCTGCCAATGAAATAACACCCTAACTGCTCCCACATAAGGAGCGCATTGCTGAAATGAACACAAGTGGCCTGACACAGGGCCCAAATTCTCATTTACATCCATCCACCGACCTCAAGTCGATCCTGATCAAACCAACTAAGCTAATAACCTTTCAAGGGTCCATAGGAATTTTCCTCTTCTCATAACACACAAGGACAACCATCATAACCAGAGTACTCATCCGTAGTCCACAACTCAGAATCCGAGTGCCCTCCAGGCACATATTCTCACCTTATCGATATCATCCCGAATTTCCATACTTAGTCTAGATCTTAAATCAATCAAGTGACTACGTGCCACATTTATGAAACCTTCC
>NW_017670896.1:177042-269869 GCF_001879085.1 Nicotiana attenuata | reverse complement strand
ACAAGCGGTGGGACTCTCCCACTTAGCTTGAAGCCATAATTTCACCAATCTGGAACTCACTCGTCCTTTTTATTTCTTATTGACATAACCTTGCACAATCAACCGCCAAAATTCTCGAGATCTCTCTGTAAAACCCCCTTCTTATACTCTAAATAATCCACCACATTCGCACGATCGATCCTTTCGCTACATACCCGATAAGATTCTTCGCAGAAGCCTCGCCAACCACGCGACTGCTAATCTGCTCACTTGGCTAACCCACCTATAGAAGGCTCTCCCCAGCACCTTCCAACACTGCTGCACAGGGTACAATTACTACGACATCAATGATCCTTCTTGAGTCTGAGCTCACACTCCAGTTGCACAGGTCCATTTTACCCCTTGTGGACATCATTGAAATGTGCGACAACATCCTCCCAATTCAAAGCCATGCTGCATCCTTCTTCATTTAAGCGACTCCTTTCCGTTATATTAAACCTCCGGCCGCACAAGAACCCCTACTTCAAATTGAATCCGTAGACCCCAATCACCGATCACTAATATTATCAAATCACTCCAAACTCTCCTTAATGTACGTGGTCCTTCTATTGCAAGCCCATATACATCTCCGCCACTCTCCCACTTTGGCGGAACTCATCCCCTTAATCGACTACTCAACCTTTGCTTCATATACCTGGCCTTTTAGCAATTTAAACTCTGCCTGACACTTCCCACATGCCTTTCCCATCCTTTGCTGCTCAGTTGCTGCCCTAATAAGATTTATTTTCATGGAACTTGAATCCTCAATTTGCTACTAACTCCAAACCTTTTCGAAGGTCATCTTTCTCGAACCGTTAACAATAGAAATACTGATTCAATCCTGAACCACCGCATCCTGCGATATCTGATAGTTGTATCTCCGATCCTATTTCCCAATACCTTGCCTCAAAGGCGAATTGTAGAAGATCATAACACCGACAAACTTAATACGCCCAATTAGGACAACAGCACCCCAACATAGAAGAAAAAATCCACCACGTTTGCAATTACCAAGTCTCATTACTTCCACCAGTCCACATCTGACCCTCCTTAGTTTGATTGCCTTTCCCCCTGCCGGGAATAAAATATTGAATCTCTTGATTATGCACTGAGTAAACCTCCCTTGAAATCATTCACTGCCCTGACACGTGGGCAACACCCTACCATCATATTACTACTGCAGAATAGTCATTTATAAGCATCGCGGCAACTTGTGCCTAGCCTCAAAGCCCTCGAAATACCGCTACTGGGCTGAAACAATAAAATATTCTTCCATACGGCGACGACAATAATCTGATCAGCTATACCGGAAGAAAAAACCCGAATCACATCTGTAGCACCATTACGGTTCCTCAATTCGATCTATGACAAGCGGTTCGCGTCGCATAGGATTGAGAGGAAAGAAACAAAGGCATAAGCCTCACATGAAATCGAATCGCACGACAAGGAATCAAGAAGGGAAGTACTCCTAACAGTCCTGCAGCCTCCCGATGATAAGTACAGATGTCTCCATACCGATCCGCGAGACTCTACTAGACTTGCTCATGACTCGTGAGACCCTAGGAACCTAGTTCTCTGATACCATGTTGTCACGACCCAAAATCCACTATGGGTCGTGATGGCGCCGGACACCGTTGTCAGGCAAGCCAACTAAATATTTAATTAAACTCCAATTTTAATAATTTTTGAAAAAGACCAAGATTTTTCCTTTAAATTTCCTAAGTACAAAAGTAGCTGCTTCATTTCAAATTAAATAATAGCAATCAATACAAAACATTTCAAAACCATCCCAGAACCCGGTGTCACAAGTACATGAGCATTCTAATGATAAGGATATCAAATACAATACAACATCCGTCCGGAATACAATGGACAGAAAGAAAATACAATTTACTAGAAGGGACTATACAAGCTGCGGGCCGCCTCGCATACTGCAACTCACCTAGTCCCCGAATCATCCGTGCTGCTATCTAAAGTAACATATACCTGTGCAACAAAAATGCACAGAAGTGTAGTATGAGTACGTAGTCAACGTGTACTCAGTGAGTATCCCGCCTAACCTCGAAGAGGTAAAGACAAGATGGTCAACCTGGACACTCACTAGCGGTCCAATGATAATATACTAAACGTGTGGGGAAGTCATGGATTCATATAGCATGTCCTAATTCACAAAGCTGTAAAACAGGTAAACACCTTTTAACAATTAACACAGGATTTTCAAGATTTACTTCTCTTTATTTTAATCAACTCATCCCAATCCATGAAAGGCAATATCATCGTTTAAGATTTCTCATGCATCAATATATAAAAGATATCATGCGCAAATCATACCGAGGCGACGGCCCGATCCAACAGAAAATAAATGTGCACTTGCCGAGGGTCGACGGCGCGCCTATAGATGCACCTATTTCCCCGCTCGTGAATTAATCATGCGACGCGGTCAACATAAAATAAACTCATACCCTGCTCGCGACTCATACATGCGACGCAGGTGCACATAGAGGTACATGCTCAATCAATCAAGTAAGAACTTATCAGGGAGTGTTTATCATAATATATCCAACTCTCTTTTAACAAATTTTAAGAAGTAAGGTTAAATCCCTTTAGAAATTCGTTTACAAATTCCATGTGATATAAGCAATTTAAGCTATCAAAGAGTTTACAAATAATCCAAGTATTCATGCTTTTGGGTCCTAGCTACCCGGACAATAGCATAATAGTAGCTATGCACGGACTCTCGTCACCTCGTGCGTACGTAGCCCCCACAAATAGGAGCACATAACCAATTAATTCACCTATGGGAACATTTCCCCCTCACAAGGTTAGAAAGGAGATTCACTTCGCTCCGAAGACTCATAACCGGCATTTCGCATTCCTCCGAAGACTTGCGCCAACGCACAATACTCCAAAACTAGCTAATGATTATACAAATCCATTAATATATGCTCGGATATTCATAACAAACTAATTTATAACAATTTCTAACTTCGATTAAAAAGTTGACCAAAACGCCCTCGGGCCCACGTGCCCGGAATCCAAAATTTTTCGAAGATAAAGTTTACCCATGGCTTCGCTAGCTCAATTATATAATTTACTTCTAATTCCATGCTCCATTTCGTGGCTAAATTCCAAGAATATAATTTTCTAGGTTTCCACCAAAAACCTCCATTTTCTACAATTTCCCAAGCCTAAATCCATACATAATTGATGTATTCAACTCAAAAATAGGTGGGAATAACTTACCTTAACATGATGAAAATACCCTCTTTGAAGCACCCCAAAATTGCCCAAGCCTTGAAAAATGAGAGAAATGAACTCCAAATCACGATTTTAAAACAAGCCTTCTGCCCAGCATTTTTCGCGTCTGCGGACCCTGGTCTGCTTCTGCGGTTCCGCAGGTGCGGTCACCAGGCCGCTTTTGCGGTCCTCCCTGGCCTCCCCAGCTTCCGCTTCTGCGACCCCTTCTCCGCAGATGCGGTCCCGCTTCTGCGGAACCTTGTCCGCATCTGCGGTCCTCAAGCCTTTGGCCAAAATCTGCTTCTGCGGCTCCCTTTCCGCTTCTACGGGACCGCTTCTGCGGTCAACCCACCGCAGAAGCGAAAATACCAGCAACCAGATCCTTCAGCTGTCCAAAAATCCCATTTTCAATCCGTTAACCACCCGGAATCCACCCGTGGCCCCCGAGACCCCAATTAATCATAGCAACCAATCCCAAAACACATTACGGACTTGCTCGAGGCCTCCAATCATATCAAACAACGCTAAAATCATGATTCAACCCCCAATCCAAGCTTTATGAACTTTAGAACTTTCAACTTCTACTTTCGATGTTTAAACCTATCAAATCACGTCCAATTGACCTCAAATTTTGCACACAAGTCATATTTGACATTACGGACCTACTGCAACTTCCGGAATTGGATTCCGACCCCGATATCAAAAAGTCCACTTCCGGTCAAACTTCTCAAAAACCTTCAAATTTCTATCTTTAGCCAAACGGCTCCAAAATGACCTACGGACCTTCGAATTCACTTCCGATCGCGCTCCCAACTCTAGAATCACCATACGGAGCTATTCACAGTCTCAGAATCCTAAACGGACATCGATAACACTGAAATGCACTTCAAGCCAAACTTATGAAATTTCTTCTAAAATGCTAACTTCCACAATAGGCGCCAAAACACTCCCGGGTAATCCAAAACCCAAACCGGGCATACGACCAAGTCCGAAATCATCATACGAATCTGCTGAAACCTTCAGATCCTGATTCCGAGGTCATTTACTCAAAGATCCAATCCTAGTTCTTTCTTTCAACTTTAAGCTTCTGAAATGAGAATTCTCTTCCTAAATCAACTCTGAACTTCCCGGAACTTAATTCCGACCACGCGCACAAGTCATAATACCAGAAATGAAGCTGTTCATGGCCTCCGACTGCTGAACGGAGTGCTGGGACTCAGAACGACCGGTCGGGTCGTTACACTTTTTTTGCATTAGAAGCAAATACAATACTAGGCATTAACTCACCTGCAACAGTGCTTCCAATCCATGATAACACAATTGCATTGCATTTCTCCCATTGTTCAGCAAGTTCTCCTCTATACATGCTTTTGACGCCCGTTCCGTGCACAACCCTAGCTTTCCTTTTCCTCTCAGTGCTAGCTTCATTGCCCAAGGCATAATTTTCCGGCCCTGTGAGTTTGATAGGAACTAGATCTAAGCCCGGTGCATCGGAAGCTTGTAGGAACAGCGGATGATTGTGCTCTAGCAAGGTCACTTCATTTTCAGCCATGTTCACTCAAATCGAAAAACTCAGAACCCTAATTTCGGAGCAATTTCTCTGTTTTTGTCTGAATTTCAGATCTAACATCTAGAATTGAGATCGTTGCTCTGATACCATGTTAACTGAGCTAGATTAAGCTAGCTCTAGCAGTAATTCATACATGCAATGAAGTTTATCAATGGAACAGTAAACGTAAGAGAATCTGAGAGGAGAGAGAAGAGAGAAGAGAGGAGGAAGAAGAAGTTCGTTTATTTTCAGTTTTTCTGTTTCTAATACAAGAGAAAGATCTAGTAGTTCTATTTGTATCACTCATTACAAGTCCTACATTTTCTCTTATTTACAAACTACTCCCTTCTAGTTTCTTGTAGGTCCCTTTAACCCCTTTCTCTTCAATAAGCAGTCGTAAAAAATATGCTCTTCCCTCGCTGCTAAGCCACAAGCGTTGCAGAATCAGATCTATTGCATGAAGTGAGAAAAACTATGTAAACGTAAGAAAAATTGTAGAAACTCCAGCACAACATACTAATATTTTACTAAAACTCGAAACCCAACATATTATGCTGGAGTTTTTCCCTATTTTAGCTAAGAGTATGTTTATCCAAATTTTATTTTCGTATTAATGACTTTTTTAAGAAAAAACTATTTTGTAAATATTAGTTATTTCTCAATTATATTTCACAAAAGTTGCCAACCTACACTATTTTCACTTGGCATTGATTTTAAAAGTCAAAAACAATTTTGCTCATCTTTATCGTTTTTGAGTCAATTACTCAAATGGTCACTCAACTATCTCAAATTATCTCCTAAAGTCACTTTTCTTCCATTTGTAACAACAAAGTCATTGAACTATGCCTATTTCACTCAGAAGGTCACTCAACTAGATTTTTCAAATTTTGGATTGCCAAATACCTATTTTACCCTCTAAATTATAAACATTTATCTTCTTTTATTTTTGTTAAACTTTTTAATATTATGATTTCCCTTTTTAATTTATATTATGGACTTATCTATAGAATAAATAAATATTATTTTAAATTAAAAAATAAAAAGTATTTAAGAATCTATAATGCTGGAATAATAAAATAATGAGCATAGTAAAAAAATTAATTAGAATAATTTGTTCGTAATAATAATTTTAGTATTAACAACAAAAATTCAAAAATTTATTTACACATTGCAGAATTAAAGAAAATAAAGGTTGTAAATATATATTCCATGCACTTAATGTAAAAATAATTATTTAAATAAAGGTACTTTTATAATATATATTATATATTTTTGAAAATTATGCTCAATTATTATTACTGACAAATTATTCTAATTAATTTTTTTTACTATGCTCATTATTTTGTTATTCATTATATATGCTTAAATACTTTTTATTTTTTAAATTTATAAATAATATTTATTTATTCTATAGGTAAGTCCATAATATAAATTAAAAAGGAAAAAAATCATAATATTAAAAAGTTTAACAAAAATAAAAAGAAGATAAATATTTATAATTTAGAGGGTAAAATAGGTATTTGGCAATCCAAAATTTGGAAAATCTAGTTGAGTGACCTTCTGAGTGCAATAGACATAGTTCAGTGACTTTGTTGTTACAAATAAAGAAAAGTGGCTTTAGGAGATAATTTGAGATAGTTGAGTGACCATTTAAGTAATGGACTCCTTGTTTTTCAACCGAATCGGAGCGGATGTATCTTTTGGGGTTTTGACCCTTTTTGACTCTGGCAACTGCAAAGGCTCTCAATCTAAATGTCTGGATTCAACTTGAAATGTATATTAGGCCTTCGCTCAAAACAAAACTATTTCAGCATCTTTTCTTACTCCAATCCATTCTCGTGTTGTTTTTCAACTTGTGGGTTTTGGCCCATTACTTCTATTTTTATGTTAAAGACTCTATTTTAGGTCATTAAGTTAAGGACTCGTTTGGTCATAGATTTTGCCAAAATTTATTTGGATTTTTTTTGGCAAATACATGTTTGTTCATATATTTTATCCATATTTTGAAAAATTCCTAAAATCCAAAATGCAAATCCCAAAACCAGCTCACGAGCTTGTTTTAGCCCAAAATATTACTATTATATTTTTTAAAAACTACCCCAAACTTTTGTATTTTATAAAAGAACCCACTATTTATTATTTTGTAACAATATTGCTTCGTCTTCTCGGTCATTTGATAGTGTATTATGTAGTTCATTATAAATATGATAATTATGTACCAAATTTATTTATGTTCAGGACTATGGTTTGCAATAATATAATAAATGTTATTGATAAAGGTACTGTGGGTATAATGAACTTGTGGGTATAAGTCATGTTTCATGTTTATTAAAAAAAAAAGTGAAATATGTTTTGAAAGCTGATGTCCAAACATCTGATGATGGTGAAGAGTATTCTCCCACAATGTCTGTTGGCAGGTCGGCTTCCGGAGTTTGAGTCTCAAGCTAGGGATCACCACTTCCTTTAGCAGAAGCTCCGATATGAAATAGCAATCGTTATAGATAGACTTTGAGATGCTTGAATAGCTGCAGCCTAGCCTTTTCGTTAACTGTATCTCCTACCTCCACTGTTAATAAGTGGCGGCAAGACTCGAATCCTAGGGCAAAAGGCTGTGGACGACGTTGATGCGCCACACAACTTACCCAATAGCTTTTCGATTGTTGGCACCGACTCCCCCTTTCAAAGTAAGATAGTTTCGAACAACATATATGATATTGTAACTTTACTCTTTTCATCCAACTCGAAATATCGTAAGAGAAGCACTTTTAACAAGCCTTTGCTGATCCATGGGGTTTTTGTTTTGGTTACAAGAAGTGCTTCTTTGCTCGCTTGCAGCGCCTCGACTCGAGTTTCTCGCTTTTTATGTTGAAATCCTGTCTTTGTCTTTCCAGGCTGTCTTTTGCGTGCTATTCCTTACGCCCTGAGAAAGAACCTCCACTTGGGTGAACCTTCTTTGCTCAATCGCTTTCCTTAGGCACGTGTCTTCAAGTCTTGTAGAACTTGATGAAGAGGATCGGAGATGGAATGAAAGAAGATAGGAATTGAGACTTTCAATGGTCCGCTCTTCTCTCCTCGTGATCGAAGCTGACCCCAGAAGTTGGGTATTCCTTCTTAAGAGGGCAAGTTGATTCTATTTCGACTCTTCCTCAGAGAAAGACGATCAAACACCAGGCCTAATTCTTTAATAATCACTTCAGCTCTTTCATACTTCTGACGTCGACTCATCTTGCTTGGAAGTCTTAAGGCGTTTAGAAATTGGTTAATCGGTAAAGATAGATGTACTTGATGCCCCGCCCAAGAGAGAGACCCAAGTCCCTCGTCGCTTCTGGCGAAGCTGCGAGTTCATGAGCAAGTGAATGAAGGAGCCATGTTCCTAAAAGAAAATGACCCTCTTTCTTTTCTTTTCTTCCCCTATCCCTTCAAAGCCCTTGTATAGGTTGGGCGCTAGCGCTTTACTAATATAATAAAAAGTCAGGCTCTTCTGCTGTGCTGTACACCTAATTTTCCTGGGATTGTAGTTCAATCGGTCAACATTAAGGCGGTCTCCAATCTCGCTCGGCTCGGGGCGATCACTTGAACAGGGCTCTATACCCGAAAGAGGGAAACCTTCTGTTTGCTTGCCATTGCAATATCGGAAACCGCAGGAAAGAAAGCCCCGGCCTGGTATTTTATTTTGACCGTGAGAAGTGGTTTTTCTGATTCCTGCGGTCTTGGCCTGAGAAAAGTGATCTCTGAAACTGAAATTCGACTGAAAAGATCTTCCATCTTGTAAATAAGGCATATCTTGTCTAGGCAAAATTTTGGAAATTATACCTTTATTTCCGTGTCTTCCAGCTACTTTATCGCCTACTTTGATTTCACGTTTCTGTAAAATATATACACGAATCGTTTGGGATTATAACTAGAACCACCCCTTTTCTGGATCCACCTCACATCAATAACCCGACCACTGCCACCGTAATTCTAGATCTCATTCGTATTCCAGTGGTTTGGGGGCTCGATCCTGCACAATTCAGACCAGCTAGTATCTGTTTAATTTACTTAATGCACTCACTTTTCTAGGCGCAGGATTTCATTCCCCTAGTGCTTTCTGTCCTTCTGAGCTGCTAATAAGGAGGACTGTTAAGCCTTCTAGCATAGGTGATGCCTTCCCAAGGGCGCCTAAAGCGCACTATGCTCCGCTTCAACAAATGAGAGTTTTCGGTGGAACCGATGAACCACGCGAGCTGGTTAGATGTGTGGGACAGAGGGCTCGTAGTACCTGCTAGCGCAGAGTATTTCTGCTTAGTCTCGCCTGCTATCGTAAGAATCTAAAGACCAGGTGACTGGGTATGCAGGTACTAAGAGTCCTCTCACTACCAACCAGTAGACATCATCTGGCTGGGTCTTGCCGGTATCAACAACGAGGAAGAAACAACCAAATGCCAGAATTCCCACTAGAGAAGACGGGAATTAAGAGATACTACAAGTCCTCCGTTCCAGATTCCATCGCCGCGGCCGGTCCTGCTTCCGGGACGGAGCCGTATGACGCGAGAGTGTCACGTACGGTTCCTTTGAGAAGGGTGTGATACCACCACCTATCAGGCCCGACGAGCGGTCCACGAAGCTGCATCCCTACTCACCTGGTCTATGCACATCGCTCTCTCCAGGAGGGTCTTGGTTCAGCTTCTTTTTAACTTCCTTCAGCTGGCCATCGTTCTCTGGCAAATTCTAAAGCTTTCGGATCTGCTGTGGATAATTCCAGTTCCAAATTGATGCCCTGTCGGGAACAGAAGGAGCGAATCTCTTTCTCTTTACTTACGCAATTTCGGAAGAGTCTAGTTGATAGGATTCACTCACAGGAAGAATTCAAGTGAAATTGTTTTTGAGTTCAAAGAAGACGCCTCCAACTTTATTTCGAGCCGGCTTCCGTAGAAAATTCAGACCGTTTCAGTCGTCGTGGTCGACGGGGAAGAAAGAAATGAAGCCTCTAAGTCAGCTTGCCTTTTGCCTCGTGGCTTTGATCGAAGGATAAGGTGCGGAGCGAAGGTAGTTCCCTAACTAGCTTGAGGGTCTCTTTTCATATTCAAAAAAGGAAGGCGCGAAGCTGACCTTTAGCTAGCCGACCATGTACCAGAAGTCTATACTGGCATTTCAATAGGTCAAGCAAGTCCGCTGGCAAGCCTGTAGGCTATTGGCTTCTTCCTATATCCCTGTTCGGGAAAGCACCAAGGGTGTCAGCTTTCGTAAAATTCTTTTATGAGGAATAGTACCTTGTGAGGGTGCTAGATTCAAGATGAAAATAGTTCTAATCTTCCCTGTTTCTGAACCCATGAGATGACCCAAGAATTTCGCTATTTCGATTTTGCTAGTCCTTGGGAACAGCGTAGAGACGAATAATTCAGAATCAGAATAGGTCCAGTCCAGGGGACAAATCAATAGGAAATGCTATTTGCTTCATAAGAATAAGAATTCACTTCGCACCTTGCTATCATGAAAACGCCAGCTGTTACCATAGTAGCTGCATGAATCAAAGCGGATACTGGAGTGGAACCCTCCATAGCATCAGGTGACCAAGTATGCGATCCTATCTGTGCAGATTTCCCAATAGCACCAATAAAAAGACGAAGGCGTTGGTCCATCGGTGCCTTAGGGGAAATCATCTGCGCCAGTGTAAAAAAAGAAATTCAACATACATTTTCATCTTCAATCAAACTTCACCCAAATCAGATTTTTCAAAACAAATTTGGGAATCTATGGCCAAACGTTAGCTAAGAGTCTTTGAATATTTTGGAAGCCCAAGATACTACTATAAATCAATATGCAAACATAAAGGATGTAAGGTTTAGGTACTTGTATCATTATCTTAGTATTTTCTAATTTGTTTCAATCCATTTATCGTTATGTTTATTCGGCAATAACGGTTTCATACAGTTGAGTAGTAGTCTTTTATTTTGTCTAGTTATCCACCTAATAGTTATTCTACCTAATCCTCCCAGGTGGCAAGCTTAAGAATGGGTGAGGTGGACGGGTGTGAATTATTTAGGAAAAATCAAAAAAATTAGTCGTGCTCTTAAGTAACTTTATAAAGATAGTAACTAAGTAGGTGTATTAGTGAAAATTAGACTCGCCATATGGGTCTATTAAATGGCGAAACGTCTTAGCAAAGTTTGGAGAAAAGTGAAGAATGACATGTAAAGATAATATGTGAAACACCCCTGGGACCGAACATACTCGTACCGTGCCTGTTAGCCTCGGAACTGATCATCATAAAATAGCCCGGATCAGGTGCGGGAGAATATATCATAGTTACAAATGAGGAAGGAATTAATTAATCCCAGATTATATGGGATTTACCATCATTACACCATCAGTTACAAATTAATTATGTAACGTACAATAAATACAATAAATGATTGTAACGGTCAGAACAAGGCAATCAATTACAAGATTGACTCAACAGGCACGAGATTGACTCAACAGGTACGAGATTGACTCAACAGGCACGGGATTGACTCATCAGTTACGGAATTGACTCATCAGTTATGGAATTAACTCATCGGAATTAACCAATCAGTTACGGAATTCCAACATTTACACAGCTGTTACAAGTCTTCCAAAAGTAATGGATGGATTGAGTAAAGAGATTTTTTCCTTCCTATACCATATATGAAACTTTATTACCAAAAATGTGCACAGTTTCTAAATTACCCGCCCTGTCCACATTTTTTCTACAGTTAATATACCAATCATTAAATACTCATTAGTAGGACCTGAAACTTCCTAATTTGTGGCGCTAAAATACAGGAGAAGAATATTCTAAAAAGATTTGGGTTAATCAGATCAAATCATATAACGAAAATCCTTCGATATTCTCTCATTGTCAGTGCGTCGAAATCAGAAATCAAAAACTCAAATTCTCAGTTCGTCGAAATCAGAAGCTCAATTTCAAATTGTAGAAATTAGTTCTACAAATCTCAGAAGCTCTGTTCTTCGTCTTTTTCTGTAAAATTCTGTTCTTCATCTTTTTCTGTCAATCCAAAAAAACAAAAAATCGACAAAAAATTGAAGAATACCTCACTTACGTCACGCAATCATGTCCAAAATCCCAATAATGCTATATTTTAATGGCAATTGGGATAGCTATGGCAGATTTAGAGATTTTCAAGTTGATGGCATTGTGCTCGATGAGGATGCAAGTTACAGTATGTTGATTTCTACAATTGCAGAGCAATTAATGATTGATACTTCAGAAAAAATTGTAGAAATCAAATACACTGTGAATGAGAATTGTCCTCCAATGGAGATTAGGAACAATATGGGGGTTAGTGTGTATATGGAGACAAAAAAGGAGAATAAAAACTTAGGATCGTATCCGTTACTCATAAGTGTACGAGATTTCAATATGGAATTAGCTATTACAAATGAGAACACAAGTGCAGGTTTGTTATGATTCAAATTCTATGGAAGTCTAATTTTAGGATAATACCTACAAAATTCCTAAATTTATCTACAAATAAACGACAAATCAATTTTAGGAGGTATAAAGCAATAAAGTTTTCATGATTATCAACACCATTACTACATTTAGACTACAATTAAGCTACAATCCATGTTGAAAAAAAAATTGACTACAAAATTTCTATTCATCTACAATTTATCTACAAAGATTCTACGATGTTGTAGTGCCACTGTTTCTCTATTCGTCCATTAAGGTGCATGTGTGTTGTTGGTTGAAACTCCTGATCTTGAACATTGCAGAATTATTAATTGATATTGCCTTGAAGTGCCAATTACAGTTTTCTGCAACGCATATAAGCCAGTAGCTACAAAAAAATACATTTATAATAAAGGTTATCAATGTAGATGTAACAAAAGCACTGTTTTAACATAAAATAACACACTATACAATAGAACTACTTTTCATCTACATATCACAAGGAAAAAACTGTTTATAATGATCTTTCACATACCTTGGGTACAAATTCAACAAAGAATTGGAGAAAAACAGTACATTATCTCAGAAACTTAGGGTAAGATCTCTTTATTTTGTGCAGAATAATAATATTTTAATATACAGTGTTTCCAGATAGTAGATAAATTGTAGACAAAATGTAGTTAATTTGTAGATGGTAGATCATTTGTAATAAATTGTAGATAAGTTGTAGATAAATTGTAGATAATCTATTTTTATGATTGTAAATATTTTTCTTTCTGTTTGTTATGTAATTGTAGGTGAGGGCTTCAACAGATCATATCCATACTGTGATAGATGGTGTGAAGCGGTACATTGTGTGTCTTGAAAATAAGAAATGTACTTGTGGCCAGGATATGTTGTGATTCAAATTCTTCGAACAGCCTACAGGGGAATTATGCTTAAAGAAGAGGTCCTATTAAAAAAGACGTGGTTTTTTTGAATCACAAAGACGTGGTATTAAAAAAGACGTGGTTTTTTTGGACTCTTTTTTGAACCTTCCTTGTTCTTCATTGATGAACTTCAACTAAATAAAAATGTGGATAGGAATTTGTTTAAAGGGTTTCTTCAATTTTGTTTGAATTTAGAGGGAAATTGTGTGGTTTCAGAAGAAGGACAATGGTAGAAAGAACGTGGGAGGGTAAAAAGAACATGGGGTACGGGGATGAGGGGTTAAGAGAGAGAAAGTGAAGGATTAGTGGAATACTGAAATTAAACGGAAATGCTTTAATTAAGGAGTAGAAAATATCTCATTAATTATAACCTTAATTAGATATGGTATAGAAATGGTAATTTGGTATACTAAATGTAATTTAGTCAAACCTTAAACATGTAGGGTAAAAAGGTTTCCTAAGTGGGATAGGAATGTAAAAAAGTGTTGAGTAAATGCTCATAATGGATCCATAATTCAAGGAGAATAGTTACTTAGATTTAGCCCTATAAATGGACATACTTTACCACCATCGGGGAATCTAATTTTCTTCTCTACAATTCTATACATTGTAATTCATAGCATATGGCTCCCAAGTTAGCCATAATTCGGCCCTTCAAGCTCTGTTCGGCTCATCATCCTATCAAGGATCATTCAATAAGAATTATTTCTTCTCTGCTTTATTTTTATTATATTATCTGTCTATGAATATATTTTCCATTTCTCTACCACGTTGTATTAACAAAAATTTATACCTTTCGGATTGAATCAGTTGCTTGTGGCCCGTCATATAAAATTATTGCTTTGATCAAAAGCTATATTTTTTGTTAAACAAATTGGTTCCATTGCTGGGAACTCGAGCAAATTTTCTATTCATCCAAAGATACTAACAATTTTTGTTAATATTCGCTTGTTTTCAGTTTAAACCTTCATCATGGCCGAAATTTGCCAATCACCACAGTTGAGGACAACCAAGCTGGAGATGGCTTTACCATGAAAAAGGAAAAGGGAATAATAGCCATGATAATGATAAGTAAGCAACAAGCAGATAAAAATGGAGAATGTATATCGGTATGTTGATACCGCAACTATTAGTACCAGAACTGATTATAACGGATCTATACGAAATAGTTCCGGAACAGGAGGTTCAGATAGACCAGGTAATTTTAATTTGCAAAATTTAGTTCTAACCTTACAAAAATAGATCAAGGAACAGAATGAGTGGATAGAACACCTCCGAAAATTCCTATCTATTCTACGAGAATGATATGCATAACCGTTACAGCACCGAGATTTAAACAGAAGAAGACACGGTAAGTTGAATAGACACTAATAAGATGTCCAAAAATAGGTTCGAAAACCACACCGAGGTGATTTCAGATCCGATTGAAGGAGTCAGAAGAATAACGCCGGGCCTTCCCGAAATTGAGGAGTAAAATTTACATTCGATATAATATAAAGCTCCGAATAGAGGAAGACACATTCATTCAATTGAAAGTCAAAAACAGGTTCGGAGATCAAACAAATGTGATTCTTGGGTGATGCGAATCTAAATGCAAAAATCTAAAAAACAGGTCCGAGCAAAAAGATATAAGATTTTCTTCACGGGCTGGAAAAGATCCGGATCTACCCGAACAGGTAAGGAATTACCTTGCTAAATTGCAAAATTCCATAGGAGAAGAATGAAGATTAGGAAGAACATGGGTAAAATACCCACGAGATTGCTTACAAAGATACCACACCTAACAACTAAAAAAGAAGAGATAGCTACGAGATGGAATAGACCAAGAGGAAGGAAGGTTCATTAATAACCTTGGACAATTATGCAAATACTTTTGGAAGCAATCATTGAACCGAAAGCATCAGAAGCCACGAGATCAAATGCTGAAGAACTAGAAATTATCATTGACTTCCCAAATAGGAAGGTTTACGTTGGTCGAGACTCGACATGAAATTTAAAGGTAAGTTGATTAAACTTCTTCATGCTAACAAAAATTGCTTTGCTTGCCTCCATGCTAACATAACAGGTATACCACCGAAGGTAAAGGCTTATATGCTCAATATTGACCCCGCGGTATAATACGATCAAGCAAAAGAAGAAATTGGAGTCAAATAATAAAAGATAAAGTTACAAAACTTTGAAAGGTCGGTTTAGTCCGAAAAGTCGAATAATTCGGACTCGCTAGCTAACATCAACGCAGCATAACTTTCAAAATTCTGAGGAGAAAGATGCATGATTGCTGGCATACCAAATTGTCTCGGATGTCTCGTTAAATGCGATCTTAATTCAAAAAGATAAAGGTACACATTCTCCTATCTATTATAAAATGCTCTTAGACACGGAAACTACATATTTACATTTTGAGAAGTTGGCATTAATTGCAGCTGTCCTAAATCTAAGGCTTTATTTTCACTATCATTCTATTCCCGTAGCCACTATATTTGCATTACGCAATATTTTGCATTAACGCGAACAGCCAGGAAGGCTAGCTAAATGAGTAGTCGAACTTAGGGAATATGATATTATTTACCAGCTACGTACGACTATAAAATCACAAGTTTAGCAGATTTCATGATTAATCTTAGCTTGAACATATTACCTGAAGCTGAAAAGATAGTACATGCTATTTCTGGGATAATTCTCGGGATCTGGACCTTATACACAATTAGGTCCACAAGTACTAGAATTCCCGAGTTAGGGACAATGCTTAATGCCTATCAGGGAAAGTAATTAGATAATTCATAAAAGTTATTTTATTACTAACAACAAAGCCGAGTATGAAGTATATGCTACAAGGCTTGAATTAGCTGGGGGACTCAGAGCAAAAACATTGATTTAACGATTGATCAAATCCAAGAAAACTATGCAGCCCAAGAAAATCGAACCGGATGTGCCAGTCTCGGATCTACTGCTGATATCACTAACTTCGAAATCAACTCCGAGCTCTTATTGAGAAATATCATTTCCGGATCAAATAATCTCGGGATCAAGCCATCCCTTATTTAGGCGATCCCTTATCTATCATCAATTAGAATAAAAATGAGGTAAGCCTGACTAATTTAATTTTGAATTGGCATAATAAATTCACTTATTATTTGCAGAATGAGACTTTACCCAACAAGCATGCTCTCGATAACTCTGAGTGTGTCTCATCCCATGCTGCCTTGTTGAAGGAGAATTATATTTGAGAGTATTCAAGGCTCCAAAAGCTAAAATGCCACATGGACCAAACAAATAAAATATATAATGCGAGAAATTTATAAAAAAAGCAGTGAAAATTATTCCGGTAATAAGGCATTAAATCAAAAACTCATCAAAGTCAATATGAATAGCTCAAATCAAGATATGGCATGATCCTCGACAACATTTTGGTACCTCCGTAGGTCCCGGATAGAGTACAAAATATTTGATAAAAAGAGCTCTGGTACCTTCCCTATGTTGGAACTGGACCATTTGAAAGTCCATCAGTATCGAAACTAACTATCCTACCGGGAACTATTAAACTGCGGACTGTCAAATTATGATTCCAGTGTTTGAGTTCTCATACCTCAAAACTCAAACACTAGGGAGATTACTTATACTTGAAGATTAGTCAATTTGACCTGACATTATAAGAATTGATATAAACAATTGATTGCCTTTGAAGATAGAATTCCTAAGAGTATTCCGACATTATTTACGATCTCAACTCAGTTAGTTGCCTTGCTCATATCAAGCAAAAACATTTCAAACAGTGTTGAATGAGTTCTTCAAAAATACATATACTACATGTACACAAAAGGGATCGAGAACTCCATGTCAGAGTCAAGAATCCCACAATGAAAAACGAGAGTTTTACATCTAAGTCAAGATAAATATATGCAAATATGCCACCAGAATAAAGTTCACTTCGAACAAACACGTAACTTATATTCGATCCAACAACGACCATTCAAGTTAAATATATAATCCTTTCTTAATGGCTAATTGTATTATGACTCGGATCGATTATCCCATATATATAAATAAAAATCTCGAATATTATTTCGGACATGTGTCCCTCTCTACTTGGAAGTATGTTCATACACTCCAATTTGGATTCAAAATCCAATTACATTAAATGTCTCTTCAGGACAAATCTACTAATATATATATTTATTTGGGATTAATATTCCCTCAAACAATGTCTTACCGGGATCAATACTCCCGTAAATCTTAATGGGATCAATACTCTTGTAAATCCTACCGGGATTAATGCTCCCTCAGACTAAAAGTCTACTCGGATCAATCGATCCTATTTTACGCCTGAATGAAAAGGAGACATCCTCTTCATAGCGTTTAAAGTATCTAAAAGGGCCCTCTTTTATTTAAAAGTTAGACACCCAAAGGTGCAACTTTAGACATCGCACAAGTAACGATGCAGCCGAATATATATTTAAGTCTAAAAGACTAAGTATGAACACTCAAATAATTTTCTAAAGTGCCAAGAAAAAATAGTACTCGGATAAATTCCCTAAAATGCCAAATGATGATATTAGACCCAAAAGACACGAGGAACACTGTATTATTCCTGGTCTAGGTTATAACCCTTCTGATAAAAAAAGGGGTTAAGCAGTCATCATCTAAATATATACTTCCGAGTCCCGTCTATATTTTCCTTTTCAAGGAATGGACCAAAGGAAGAAACGATCCGGTTCTCGAGATTTCATACTTCAAAGCTCTAACACTTGGGGGACTATATATATAAGAAAGGTGAAGAAGACTAGAAAAGTCAAAATTCGAGTCAAGCCTGAGGCAATCTACCCAACAAATCGAAAGTTAAGAGCAAATCAAGAGCCAAAAGCACAAGCTTGATACAAAAACCTATGATGAAGTATACACTCGCAGATGTAAATTACAAAATCTTACGAGTATCTAGGTTAAAGGCAATATTTAGTCGTGGGTTGCAAGATATACCCTTGAATTTTGTAAAATCTGTTACAAAGAAAACAATTATGAAAGAATTGTAGATGTTACTTGAATACATGTAAAGTATACAGTTTGAAAGTTCAAGAATACAAAACTTCCTCAAATTATTCAAAGAAATATGTATGTTCCTACTTCTTCTTTCGTATGTTTACACCAGTATGAAGTTGAGCCGTCTTCTTCATTAAGTGTCGTTTATAAAAGGGCCCTGCTTTATAATTCGTGCTTATTCAAAAAGTCACGGAGCGTTGAAGCATTTCTAATACAAAGTTAAATAACAAAGGGTGAAACAAAAACCCGAACATTAAAATAGCAGAAAATAAAGCCGAAATTTATATATCAAACTTTGCAAACATAACGCAAACATTTATCGTCAAACCCCGAAACAAGACAGGGGTAAACCAACCGATTATTGACGAAAGGAACATAAGCGGCGGAGTTGTCATCTGAATCTCTAAGTTCTGCACTCTTTTTTCCTTCGTCGGCTTTTGTCCCCATTGGGTTTTTAGGGAAGGTTTTTAATGAGGCAAAGGCAAGGATAAAAAAGATAAAATCTTCTACTTCCCGGTCACATCACAGTGAGTAACCGAAAAGTGGGGGGGACTATCTATATTAGTGAAAATTAGACTCGCCACGTGGGTCTATTAAATGGCGACATGTGTCAGCAAAGTTTGGAGAAAAGTGAAGAATGACATGTAAAGATGATATGTGAAACACCACCGGGACCGAACATACTCGTACCGTGCCTGTTAGCCTCGGAACTGATCATCATAAAATAGCCTGGATCAGGTGCGGGAGAATATCTCATAATTACAAATGAGGAAGGAATTAATTAATCCCGGATTATATGGGATTTACCATCATTACACCATCAATTATGTAATGTACAATAAATACAATAAATGATTGTAAAGGTCAGAACAAGGCAATCAATTACAAGATTGACTCAACAGGCACGAGATTGACTCAACAGGTACGAGATTGACTCATCAGTTACGGAATTGACTCATCATTTATAGAATTAACTCATCAGTTACGAAATTAACCCATCAACTACGGAGTTCCAGCATTTACACAGCTGTTACAAGTCTTCCAAAAGTAATGGATGGATTGAGTAAATGCTCATAATGGATCCATAATTCAAGGAGAATAGTTACTTAGATTTAGCCCTATAAATAGACATACTTTTACCACCATCGGGGAATCTAATTTTCTTCTCCACAATTCTATACATTGTAATTCATAGCATCTTGCTCCCAAGTTAGCTATAGTTCGCCCTTCAAGCTCTGTTTGGCTCATCATCCTATCAAGGATCATTCAATAAGAATTCTTTCTTCTCTGCTTTATTTTTATTATATTATCTGTCAATGAATTTATTTTCCATTTCTCTAGCACGTTGTATCAACAAAAAATTGTATCTTTCGGATTAAATCGGTTGCTTGTGGCCCGTCATATAAAATTATTGCTTTGATCGAAAGTTATATTTTTGGTTAAACAGTAGGTGGACATAGATGATGGGTACATTCATTAATAATTTATTAAGTTGGATTATGAATATATATGTAGGTGCAGGGGATCTGGTTCTTATGTATAAAATCATCAATGGTCCTTTTGCAACTTTTTGACTTGATGTTTAAATGCTTTTTTTTTCTTTGATGTGCAACTTATAAATATATCACTATCACGATCCAAATTTTTACCTTAATCGCGATGACACCTAATCCGGCCCACCAAGAAAACCAACCAAACAAATAATTAAATATAATATAATATATAATAAATTCTAACAATCATTGAATAGATAATAAAATAGTAGAAAGTCTTTTGAAAATAACCTAAATACCTTCATGAACTGGTGTTACCGAATCATGAGCTGCTAAAGAGTAATAACACATCACAACCTCAAAATACATTATTGTATGGATGGAAATAACAATAATAATAATAAGTAAAGATAGAGGGTGACTCCAATGGCTGTAAATCTAGCAAAGCAGCTCACCACCGAGTCTCCAAATAATGCTCCTAATCAATCTCCTATGTCTCATCAGTGTCAGGCTCAATATCTGCATAATAAAGTGCAGCAAGTATAGTGTGAGTACACCAATACATACTCAAAAAGTATCATCGATTGTCTCCAACGAAGTAGTGGCAAAAGGTTTAGTAAAATATATTGCATTTATATCACCCGTGCAGTTTAAAAGTATACACAATAAATAAAGCAAATCATATAGTCGGTGCATAGAATATGCACAACCTACGCATGGAATATAATGCATGTTTTCATCAACTAACAAGTCAAAATGCATGCCAATGCATAAGCTATATATATAAGGATATGCATAAAGTAGCATTTATATAAAATTCATCAACAAGAGCCTAGTATCACTAATGTATGATAAACACTCAATATTTATATCAAATCGACATTCTCCAAGTGTCTAGTAAACCTGTGTATACACCACGAAGAGAAAAATATTATTCTACGACTCATGAGGGACAAATCCATATCCACACTCAATAACAAGCATGGCTATATCACATGCTTAATATAATTCGTATGGACAACTCAACATGCCAAGATCATAATTAAGTTTGAAATATAATATATAAGTTATAAAAAATATATTTGAGGTATGATTAATAGATAACTTTGCAATCCCACATACATAATCTCTATTATTTTAGCATGGAAAAGAACGCATATAACATTATACTAGTATGAGTATGATGCTCAAGTAGTCATACAACAAGTAAAGCAAACAAAACAAGTAAAGCATACGAAGTTTATTTATTTTTTCCAAGCATGAATACATATGGAATTCGTATATATACTTGTCACCTCGCATATACATTATCCCAAACACATAACAGATAGCAAATAAGACAATTTGGGGGAAATTCCTCATTGAGTCCTAACTCACCTCTGTCCTAGGCCAGCTCTAACCTTCAAGAACTGCCTTTCCTTGCTCCAAATCCAATGAACAAGCTCAATCTAGTCAAAAGAATAATCCATGATGTCAAACAAAGTCATAAGAATCAATTCCATAAGCAAAAGATAGGTCTAGGTTAATGTCAGTAAAAGTCAACCCACAACTTGTAGTGGTTAGAAAACATACATGCCCGGAATGTGCCCTGAACATATTGTCCGGGACCTACTCTAGCCTACTGACTAATACGAAGGACCTATATAGAATGGCCCCCTAGCCTACGACGATGCCTATGGATTTACTTGCACTAAGATCAACTCAAAGTCTTGTGGCGCTAACAATTTCAGTACATGGGCCATGCCTATGCATATTAGGCTTACTTGGGCCAAGCCTCCGGCTTACACATTGCGTCTCGATTCACTCCAATACCTTTTGATCGAGTCTAAAGGGATAGGAAACACGTGTAACAACCTCCGCAACTATCTCTATGGATATCATGAAAGAGAATATCAACCCCAATGGTCTCTGCTCAATGGACTAACCGAAAATCCTATGAGTCAGCCATGGAGTCCAAGCACCGAACCTCTAAAAATCCCAGACGATGACCAAGTAATGGGGGGCATCGTGTATACACTTCAACTCAACTCATCAAGGTCCTATCATATTGCAAGACTTTACTTTCATCTCCTAAATATTTGTAAACATTAGTCTATCCATTGTAGATACTCTTCGAGCTCATAAGCTTGTATCTTCATACATCGCATAATACCTATGCTCATACATATTTGATAGCTGGCTATAGGATACCATGCTCGGAGGAAGTGTTGTATTATGTGAAAGCGGGATTATCAATAAGAATAATCTCTCATTTATCTTTGCTTTACGCTTTTGGCTATTTCTTTATTGTCTGTCTTTACTTCTCGCGCATTGCACATGCATCGCTTCATGTCACGACCCAAAAATCCACCAAAGATCGTGATGGCACCTAACTCTCCAATGCTAGGTAAGCCAAAATACATTCATAGATCAACTAAATTCAACAAGATATAATGTAACTGAGATAGCATAATCAAGCAGAATGAGTCTTCCAACAATAGTAAGTACATAAATACTAAGACAACAAATCCCCCAAAATCTGGTGGTACAGAATCAGAGTTTTAAAATAAGATATAAGTGAATCTCTCAATAATACAAATACTATCTAATCATGTAGCATTACCTCAAGCCTTTGGTGTCAGTTACTAGGCACCCTCCAGATGTCTTCTGTTACTGGGCACCCTCCTGATGTCCAATGCCGGAATCTGCACAATAATATACAGAAGTATAATATGAGTACGAGATAATATGTACTCAGTAAGTATCAAGACTAACCTCAGTGAAGTAGTGACAAGGTTCAAGTCATGTGATACATACTAACTAAATAAACCTATATAATTCACAATTATACAAAACAAGGCCAGGAAATGAGATACAATATTACCAAAGATTTTATCAGGAGATATCAACTCAACATGGATTGTTTTATATCGTCTAAGAAGTCCAAAACATGTAATAGAGGCATCAATAGTATGTTAGAATACAACACAAAAAGCATATAGTATACATGATATGGCATAAAGGATTCACTTTAATGGTCAAAGCTTCCACCTTTATGTTCTAACTCACCGCATTGTATTCCATATCTGAATCTACTAGAAATATACCAATTTCTCACAACATACGTGTACGCCATCAAGACAAACATGAGAGGGTGACCCTAGGGGGATGGATCCATATCCACACGCTGCATGACAAAGATCGTTCCATAACAATAAAAATATCACCATAACTACACGGCAGAAACCTTGTGCCATAACAATAATAATAACACAATAACTGCACGGTAGAAACCTCATATCATATCCAAACCGATCTGCACAACATGTCCAAATATGCCATAATCATAGCAAAACCAAAACAATATTCATCTTTAAGGATGTATCTGCTCACAAATAATCAATAAGGTGCATAAGGACATAATAGGTAAAGGTGCGGATGTGTGCTCAAAATACAAGCATGACTACGACTAAATCAAGTATATCAACAATTTCACAAATAGACTATATTGACCAATTAAGAGGTAGTAATTGTAACGATCAGACCGGTCATTTTACTTTCTTCATCCTTATTTCCCTATTTAACACTTTTCGTACATTCTTTTCCTATTTTATGACTTGCAAGGAAGATTGTTTTATTTTGGAAGGGTTCAAGTTGAATTCAGAGCACTTAGTTCTATAATAGTAGCCTAAGGTGGCCAAGTTTGACTTGAGCCAACACTTTGCATAAACAACCTTGGAATCAGTATTTGAAGGTTCCAATAGGTTCGTATGACAATTCTGGACTTGGGTGTATATTAGGATTGAGTTTCGGGTAGACCGAGAGCGTTTCAGTGTTTATTGTTGGAAGTTGGCATCTTGAAGGTTTTAGAGTTTTCTAAGTTTGATTTGAGGTAGACTTTGGTGTTATCGATGTTTGTTTGGAATTCTGAGCCTTAGAATAGGGCCGTATAGTGATTACCAGTTTGTGTGTAAAATTTGGTGCCATTCCGGGATGTCTACGCATGATTCGTCACGTTCGGAGTTAGTTGGAAGAAGCTTGAAGTTAGGAGTTGATTAATTTGGTTTTGAGGCGTGATTCTTGGTTTTGATGTTATTTTATGTGTTCCGAGACTCCGAGTAGGTTCGGATTATGTTTATGGACTTGTTGGTATAATTAGATGGAGTCCTGGGTGCCTGGTGGTGTTTCGGGGTGGTTTCAGACCATTTTCTTCATGTTTGGAGATGATGGTTTGCAGGTGTGCCGGTGTGCTTTGCGATTGCGAAGGGTGTTCCGTGATCACGAAGGAGACTGGTGAAGGGGCATTAGTTTCTCTTTGCTAACGCGATGGTGGACTTGGCTCCTCTTTGCGAACGCGGAGCTACCGAATGCAAAGAATGAAGACGCAGGAAGAGCTGACAGGTGGTAGGCCTTTGCGAACGAGGCTGGGTGACCACGAACACGGAGGTTGTGGGAAGTAGGCATCACAAACGCGACATGTGGGTCACGAACGCGATGAAAGATCTCAAGTAGAGGGCAGTTTGGCCTTCGCGATTGCGAGTCTCTTCTGGAATCCAGGCATGTAGGCCCGGGGTTAACTCTTGTTGACTTTCCGAGTTGGGTTGGGAATTTACTCTAATAGTTAAATTATGAGAATTTGAACATACATCCTTTGGCTAGTTTCGGGTTGCTCGGCATCAATTTGAGGTGACTAGTCAAGATTGAGAGTCGAGTAATGGGCTTGGAAGTGAGGTAAGTCTCTTGCCTAATCTTGTAAGAGGGAATTATCCCCGTAGGTATTTTAATTTTTGTGTGATACTTGTTGTGGGTATTGCGTAGCTAGATTCATGTTTATGTCCGGGTAGACTTAGACCTACATCATGCCTTAACTATACTATTTGGATTAAACTTGTTTGTTTGAATACATGAATTTGTAAATTAAATTGAGGCTAGAATTTATATAATGATCGAGCCTCTTACTTTGGATTTTGTGGGATATTTGATGATCGGTAGTTCTGTGTCTTCTCAACTCGCACGTACCTTCGCAGGTGAGAGTTTCTCTATTCTTATGGGATCAGGTCATTCGGCTGTATTGTAAACTATTCTTAAGGGATCGGGCCATTCGCCTGTATTGTAAACCATTCTTATGGGATCGGGCCGTTCACCTAGGCAGTATTGTAAACTATTCTTTTAGGATCGGGTCGTTCGCCTAGGCAGTATTATGAGTTATTCTTGTGGGATCGGGCCGTACGCCTCGGCGGTATTGTGTAACACTATTCTTAAGGGATCAGGGCATTCGCCTTGGCAGTTTTGTGAGTTATTCTTATGGGATTAGGCCATTCGCCTCAGCGATATTGTGTAACACTATTCTTATGGGATCAGACCGTTCACCTTGGTAGACTCGTGCGTAATACTTGATTGGGAGTCAGTTTACGTATGCATTTTCCTGACTTGAGATGTGATTTTGTATTTGATATTGGTTGACCTTGTTCCTTCGAGGCAGTTCATGGTATTTAATGGTTTCATATATTATTCTTACTTGGGAATCATATTATTTTGTATCTATCTGTCTCACTGCTACTTGATGTGTTTCATACATGTCTATTTTATGTACATTGTTATTAGACCACTAGTAAGTGTTGATGTCGACCCTCGTCACTACTTTTTTGAGGTTAGACTAGATACTTACCGGGTATGATTTACATACTCATAAAACACTGTTTTACTAATTGTGCAGGTACCGAGACAGGTACTTCAATGGTCACTCGGGCGCCTAGACGCATTTGCTGGAGACCTTGTGGTGAGCTGCTTTCCATGCCTTGACCCACAGAACCCCCCGGAGTCTCCTTCTCCCGATGTCTATTTTATTCCAGATAAAGTTTTGTATATTTTACTAGATACTCATGCACTTGTGGCACCGAGTTTTGAGAATTATTAGTAGATGTTTATGGTTGTACATGGTACATATTCCATTATGACTTACGTTTTGTTCACACTTCGCGACTTAGTAGTAGCGAAAGTATTTTACCATGATTTCTAAATTAAATTCTACTTTATAAATGAGATTCTTGATTTTAAAAGTGTTAAGAACGATGATTGTGATGGTGGTTTATTGTTGGCTTTCCCAACAACAGCGTTGGGCGCCATCACGGCCTATGATAGTAATTAGGTGGTGACAGCATAATATCAGAGCACTAGGTTCACATAGGTTTCACAAGTCATGAGCAGACCTAGTAGAGTCTTTCAGATCGGTGCAGAGACATCCGCACCTATCTTCGAGAGGCTATAGGGTATTAGAAAGCTTCTCTTTCTTCATCTCCGATTGTGCAGTCGATGTTGTGCTAAGTATCTTTCTCTTATTCTTTCACACATGGTGAGAAAGCACACAATGACATTACTCGACGGTAGAGGGGCTGCTTCCCCAGTAGTCAAAGGTAGAGATAGAGGCCGATGGAGGGCCACAACTCCTCTTACAGGACAAGGGCATCCTACAGTTGCAGTGGTACCACCAGTGGATCCGGTGGAGGGTCCTATTATTCAGGGGCAGGATGAGGTACCTGCAACTGAGCCGACCCCAGTAGATTCTATGATCGCACTGGGCTTTCAGGAGGTCATAGGCTATATGCTGTAGTTTATGGATTCTATGACTCAGGCTGGACTATTTCCAGCAGAGCTGGCCATATCTCAGGTGGGAGGGGGAGCACAGACCCTTACCGCATGCGCCAGAACACGTTGTTGTTGTCTATCAGACCCCAGATGCACTACCTACAGGCGGGGTTCAACCGGTTTTAGCAGCTATAGAAGAGGTCTGACCGGCCACGACTGTTGAGGAGCAGAAACGGCTGGACAATTTTACTAGGCTTCATCCTCCTATCTTTGGCGGTGAGCAGTCACAGGACCCACATGATTTCATTAACTGTTGTAGGGAGAGGATGCATAATTTAGGATTATTAGAGTCCATTAGGGTGGACTTCACCATATTTCATCTTGAGGGGAAGGCCTGTAGATAGTGGCAGTCTTATCTCCAGAGCAGGCTAGCAGGTTCACCTCCTTTGACATGGGATCAGTTCACACACCTCTTCTTGGAGAAGTATATTCCACCTTCATAGAGGGAGGAGTTATGGTATCCAT
The DNA here is from genome assembly GCF_001879085.1 of Nicotiana attenuata. NCBI lineage: Eukaryota > Viridiplantae > Streptophyta > Magnoliopsida > Solanales > Solanaceae > Nicotiana > Nicotiana attenuata. The sequence goes on along the minus strand of NW_017670896.1, from coordinate 243,103 downwards.
TTGAGATGACCATCTAGCAAGGTCAGATGTTTGTGACTGACTACGAGACGAGATTCACTGGCTTGCCTCATCATGCAGCTATCATACTGTTACACCCCATGTTTTTGTATGTTAAAGTCCGTCATAAGTAAATTGATGTAGGCTTGAAAATGAGATCATCTTTGGAAGTACATAAAGTAAGTTAGTCATGTTACCTTGGAGGTAAAAATATTTAAGATCATGAATAGCAAGTACCAAGAGGGCTGGAAGGCTTAGAAGTTAAACGAATCAAAGAAAATAAGTTTCGTTGAAAGTCGACAAGTTGAGAATATTCTAACCCGTACTTTTGGGATGACACTAGGGTACTTAACATGATAAGAATATGATTTTATGAGATATTTTAGTCATAGTCATGTGTTAAGTTTTAAAGTCAAGCGAGTTGTGAAAGAAAAGTCGACGAAAGTCATCACAAGTTACGTTCATAAATGCGCTGAAAACTAGGTCAAATGTCGTAGATCTTTTTTCTTAATATACATGGAATTACAGGATAATCTACCTACCAAATTGAAGATCTATGAGTCTAGTTTCTAACACATTAAACCGTCCATGGGTACGATGTTGGAGTAGAGGGATATTTGTATTTTTGCAATATTGCATAGACTGGTAGGTGACAAGTAGGTGCCACCTACTTGTTTAAATGAATGGACCAAATAAATCCCCAAAAAGAGGCGGCCAAGGGGCCTTTTAAGGGCTGAATTAAATATTTTATTTCACTCATATTTCAGACTAAAAACTTCATATTGAAACCCTGCCACTCCTCCCCCAAAAATCTCACACAAACCCTAGGTGATTTCGGGTGATACCAAGTGATTCTAGTACCGAAAAACCCTGACAGCTTGCTAATTTCTCTTTCTCCTTCTTGTAGCTGCATTGGGGGACTCGTTTTGGATGAATAGGACTATGTTTCATGGGTTATATCCAGTCTAAGGTAAGTTTATGCTTCTCTTTCCCTTATCTAAGCTTCTACAAGTTGTAGCTCGAATGTAAAGACCAGAACTTGCGAGTTTCGAAAGGGTAGTATGTTGTTTGTTATGGCGTCACTGTTGGATATTGTGAACTTAATTTAAGTTTAATTCATGGCTGTTTTATATTAGAAGAGGCTTAGTTATGTACTGTTAGTTGTGTTTCTCGATTTGAAAGAAAAGACAAGTCGAAAATGTGTTTTAGTAATATGAAAATTAAGTTTTGAGTTGCTGAACTTGTGGTACTATTATGGGGTTGTTTTAAAATTGTATTGTGGCTGAAAATTAGAAGGTATAATTAAATATGTTTCGGTTAATATTATTGATAAATTCTAGAAGGAAGAAGGGGTATAAAACTATAGTTGTTTAGTCACAAACCGAGTTTGCCACTCGTCCGGATTGTTAAACTATTTTGAAAGGCTTATTATGAGTATTGTTGATATTGTTTGGGTTGTTGTTGGTTGTTGTAATTTGTGGGAAGTCATATAAACATGGGAGGTGCTATCCATTTTATCGTAGAATAAAATGTGTCTTTCAAATACGATAAGTTATTGAATTCGTATTGTGACAAAACTATTGTTTATTGCTTGTAGACACAAGAGTTGTAGGTTAAGTTAGCTTGAGGATTGGATGGGATATCTTGAGGTATGTAAGGTCTCCCTTCCTTTTATTTGGCATGATTCCATAAGTTATGTTGCCATTATAAGGAATTCACGGGGACGAGGCTTTATATACGTACTATACCGACGATTAAGGTCCATTTACGAGTATAGTCATACGAATGTTAAAATGGATTGTGTTGATCGGAGTTTCATGTATTCTTAAGGAGTAATTAGAGCCTTCTGAAAGGTCCTTGTCTTTTATATGTAACAAGACGTCTAAATGTCAATTAAACATTACGTACGAATGGTATGACGAATCAGAAGCAATATAGTATCTGCATAATGAGGGATAGTTATATATGAATAGTTCAATAAGGTAGCATAATGTATAGTTGCAACATGATAAGAATGTTTCGACCTAAAGAATGGCACAAGTTCCAATACTTACACATTTGTGTTCATCAAACTAATAAAGACCCACAACGATTATTACACTGCTGTCAAGTTAAATAAGGTTGATCATTTATGAGAGTGATGTTAAGAGACGATATACGTTACCTATGAAGTCATAAATTATAGAATATGATAAGTTTAGCAATAAGAATATAAGTTCATAGTGCGTAAATCCCGCAACTCTTGTTAAGTATTGATGAATGGATATATATATGTATAATGAGTAGCCTTACAAGCTAAGAATATTACATAGCTATAAGTAGAAAGAATCATGTAATCCCCAGAAATGAGTCGTGATGTGAAATAAGGATAGAAGTGCGATTTAAAAATAGTTACAATATTCTTTATGGCTAATAATATAGAATACGAAGGATGATGTAGAAAGTGGCTAAGGAATAAGGATTGGTTATTTCAATGAGTTACTCACGAACTTGTATGTTAAAGGATACGAGTTTATCTATTGATGATTGAATGATGTCTGCATGAGTGATATGAAATGAATGTGCATAAGACACTATCCCTACGGACGGTCTATGAACGCGTAGGTGTACAATGAAGCCCTATGGAGGGTCTATGAACGCATAGGTGAATAATGAAGGTTGGTTATGGACGGTCTTAGTTGCACGCTTAGCCAGACCTCAGTATTATGAGCCGTGCGGATGGTTTACTATGTTACGCGTACGAGCCACTAGTTATTCATGTTTATGAGTGAGCCTTACGGATGGTCTATTATGAAATGCGTAGTGACACTTTTATGTTTCCATGTAGCCCTAGAGATGTTTGATCTGTATGAGGTAAGTATTCACATATAAGATATGATGGCTAGAAGAATGTTATAGATGGAGTTCCATAATATGATGGCTTACAGTACATATAGCATATGGGAACAAGTTCAGATATATCATGACACGAATTAGATGTATATACGACATTAGATGTTCTCAGCCAACGGAGCCTTCCCTTTTCAATCTACATCCTTTGTAAGGTAAGTTGGATAATTCAATACTTAAATATGTTACGAGTCAGAATAAGGTAAGTCTGATTCCCGGATCTCATTGACCCTCCAAATTTCTTTCAATATATCATATACACATATCAGTTTAGTTTCAATTAATTATTCATATGTTATCTGCCTTACATACTTAGTATATTTCTTTTACTAATGTCCCATCATTGGGGCACTGCATTATGCCTGTAGGTTCAAGTATCCAGTTTGGCGGGCTCTTATCTTAGACAGAGTTGATATCTAGCTGAGGATTGGCGAAGCTCTATTTCATCTAGACAAAAGTCGAGTCTAGAGGTTATTAAACATATATATATATATATATATATATATACTTTTGGGTAGGTTGGAGCCCTGTCTCGACAACCATTTGATTTCAAATACTCTTAGAGGCTTTGTAGACACAGGTTCATTATGTACAGTATGTCAGAGGGCTTGGCGACCCGTGTTATTCATGTTTTGAGTATGATGGTTCGTTGGTATAGAATTTTTCCACTTACAGTTATGCGTTATGAGTTGTGGCCATGTTGTCCCATGATAGTTACAGGAAGAATAAGTTCAGGCAAGTCACCCTACATATGCTCTAGTTTCATCGAATGGTCATGAGTTACAGAGTGGTTCGCTCGGGCCAGTGCGTCACCAGGTGCCAGCCACGCCTCCCAATGTTGGGGCATTAGACATACTCCCCACATATGGAGAGAGAGTGCGGAGGTTTATTGCAGGCTTGCACCCTGAGATCTAGGTTACTATGGCCCAAGAGGCAAAGATGTGGATTCCGTATTTCCAAGTGTGGTGATATCTTGGAGTATCAAGCGTATCCACAACCAGAGTAGAGAGTTCATGTCGAGGGATAAGCGGCCTCAACATTCTGGTAGATTTTGTGGTGCCCCGTCTGGGGACAGAGGTTAGTTCATGAGGGGCTATCCTAGCAGGCCTATATATTCAACACCACAGCCTATTCGGGGTGCTCCAGCATGGCCTTGCTTCAGCATTATTCTAGAGAGCACCTAAAATCCGCCGGCTATACAAGGCTCCTCCAGTGGGTGTTCAGGTTATCAGGGTCAGACTTAGAGTCAACAATTTTCCACTCTAAAAGGTTGTTTTGAGTGCGGGGAATTGGGTCATGCGAAGAGGTTTTTTCCCAGACTTTGGGGCAAGGCAGTGCAGCAGGACCATCAGCCCATGATTACCGTACCAGCTGCTGCACTGCCCGTCCGACCGGCTAGAGGCGGATGGCAAGTGGGTAGGGGTCGCTCTAGAGGTGGAGGCCAGTCAGGTGGCGCTCCGGCTAGATTCTATGCCTTTCCAGCTAGACCAGGGGCAGTAGCCTCCAACGTAGTGATCGTAGGTATTATTTTTGTCCGCCATAGAGATGTTTCAATATTATTTGATCCAGGTTCTACCTATTCCTATGTATCTTCTCTATTTGCTCCTTATTTGGATGTATCTCGTGAGTCCTTGGGTGTTCCTGTATATGTGTCCATGCCAGCTGGTGATTCTGTTATTCTGGATCAGGTTTATCGGCCTTATGTAGTGTCTTTCTTTTGGTATGATACCAGAGCAGATCTTGTATTGCTGATATGATTGACTTCGAGGTCATCCTAGGCATGGACTAGTTGTTTTCGTACCATGCCATTCTCGATCACCATGCCATAACTGTCACCTTGTCGATGCCAGAGTTGCCTAGGTTGGAGTGGAGAGGTTCATCTATTGGTACATCTAGTCAGGTTATTTCTTTCTTGAAGGCTCGGCGTATGGTTGAGAAGGGTTGTTTGACCTATTTGGCCTTTGTTCGAAATACTGTTGTGCAGACTCCCACGATAGATTAGTTCATGTGGTGTGGGAGTTTTCTGATGTATTTCTTACTGATTTACCAGGCTTTCCACTGGATCGTGATATCGATTCGGCATAGATTCGGCACTAGGCACCCATCCTATCTCCGTTCTGCTTTATCGTATGACTCTAGTGGAGTTGATAGTGTTGAAAGGAGATGCTTCAAGATTTGCTTGAGAAGGGATTCGTCAGGCCGAGTGTGTGGTATTATTGAAGAAGAAGGATGGAGTATATAGATATGCAGTGAGTACCGCCAGCTGATAAAAGTCACCATCAGTAATAAGTATCTATTGCTGCGCATCGATCATTTGTTTGATCATCTTCAAGGTGCTAGAGTGTTCTCGATGATTGAATTGTGATCTGGGTATCATCAGCTGAGGATTCATGCTTCGGATATTCTGAAGATGGCTTTCCAAACTAGATATGGTCACAACGAGTTTCTAGTGATGTCCTTCGGCTTGACTAATGCCCCGATGACATTTATGGATTTGATGAATCGAGTTCAGGTCATATCTTGAATTATATTTCATTATCTTTATTGATGACATATTGATCCACTCGCGTAGCATGGAGGAGCACGAGCATATTTGAGGATAGTACTTCAAACTTTGCAGGAACAAAAATTTCTTGGGGCTATCAAGATATTATCTTCAGTATAGTACAGTGATCGAGAACAAAAATTTCTTGGGGCTATCAAGATATTATCGTCGGTTTGTGGAGGGCTTATCATCTATTGCAACTCCTTTGACTAGATTAACACGAAAGGGTTCTCAGTTCAGACGGTCCGGTGATTGCGAGGCGAGCTTTCAGAATCTCAAGACCGCATTGAATACAACACCGTGTTGGTTTCGCTTTCCAATTCAGGGATGTACACTATGTATTGCGATGCTTCACGCATTGGATTGGGTTGTGTATTGATGCATGAGGGTAGAGTTATTGCTTATGCTTCACGTCAGCTGAAGCCCTACAAGAAGAATTACCCTATGCACAGTTTAGAGTTGGTTGCGATAGTTCATGCTCTCAAGATCCAGAGACATTATATTTACGAAGTGTCGTGTGAGGTTTACACCGATCACCGCAGCTTGCAGCATCTGTTTAAGCGGAGGGATCTTAATCTGAGGCAGCGTAGGTGACTTGAGTTACTAAAGGACTATGATATTACCATTCTTTATCATTCTGCAAGGCGAATATGGTCACGGATGCCTTGAGAAGAAAGGCCAAGAGTATAGATAGTTTGACATTCATTTAAGCAGAAGAGAGGCCATTGTCTTTGGACATTCAATCCTCAGCTAACCGACTTTTGAGGTTGGATATTTCAAAGCTTAGTAGAGTTCTTGCATGTGTTGAGGCTTATTCTTCTTTATTCGAGTAGATCAAGGCTCGTTAGTATGATGATCAACACTTGCTAGTTCTTAGAGAGACGGTACGACAAGGTGATGCTAAGGAGGTTACTATCACAGATGATGGTGTTCTGTGACTCTAGGGTCACTTATGTGTTCCTAATGTTAATGGCATGAGAGAGACCATTCTAGAAGAGGCACACAGTTCGTGTTATTCCATTCATCCATATGCCACGAAGATGTATCGTGACCTGAGGTAGCATTACTGGTGGCGACAGATGAAGAAGGACATAGTTGAGTATGTGGCGAGGTGTTTGAATTGCCAGTAGGTTAAGTACGAGTACTAGATGCGAGGTGGCTTACTTCAGCAGATGGTTATATTGGAGTGGAAGTGGGAGGGTATCACTATGTATTTCATTGTTTGTTTGCCGCGAACGTTGAGGAAATTTGATGCCATTTTGGCCATTGTTGACAAACTGACCAAGTCTGCGCACTTTTTACCGGTGATGACTACAAATGCTTTAAAGAGGTTGGCCCAAATTTATATCTAGGAGATCATCTGGTTGCATGGCATGCCTATTTATATTATTGCAGATTGAGGCACTCAGTTCACTTTGCATTTCTGGAGAGCGGTACGGAGTGAGTTGGGCATCCGGGTAGAGCTCAGCATGGCCTTTCACCTGCAAATTGACGAGCAGTCGGAGCAGACAGTTCAGATTCTGGAGGATATGCTCAGAGCATGTGTGATTTACTTCGGAGGGAAGTGGGATCGATTCTTCCCATTGGCCGAGTTTACTTATAACAACAGTTATCAGTCCAACATCGAGATGGATCCTTTTGAGGCCTTGTATGGCTGACGATGTCGTTCCCCTATCGGTTGGTATGAGCCCAGCAAGGCTAGGTTATATGGTACTGATTTGGTGAAGGATTCCTTAGATAAGTTAAGTTTATTCGGGAGAGGATTCGCACAGCACACTCTAGGCAGAAGACTTACACAGATCAGAAAGCGCGTGATTTTGTCATTTATGGTGGGCGAGAAGGTACTTTTGAAGGTCTCGCCGATGAAGGGTATCATGAGGTTCGTAAGGAGAGGCAAGTTGAGTTTGAGGTTCATCGGTCCATTTGAGGTTTTGGAGTGAGTTAGTAAGGTTGCATACATGCTAGCTTTGCCTCCTAGCCCATCGGGAGTTCATCCGGTATTCCACGTGTCTATGCTCTGGAGGTACAATGCTGACAGATTCCATGTGTTGGATTACAACACAGTTTAACTAGATAAGAGCTTGGGTTATGAGGAGGAGCCAGTTGCCATTGTTGACACACAGGTGTTGAGGTCTAAGAAGATTGCAGCGGTGAAAGTCCAGTGGAGGGGTCAACTAGTCGAGGAGGCAACTTGGGAGACCAAGGAGGACACAGAGAAAATATTCACATTTATTCGGTACTTCATGTACGATTCCCATTCGAGGACAAATGTTTGCTTAAGAGGTGAAGAATGTAATGGCTTGATCGGTCTATTGCTTTCTAGATTCCCGTTTTCCTATTTAAGATTTCCTTGTACGTGCTTTTCCTATTTATGACTTACGGGAATGGTTGTTTTGGTTTTGGAAGGGTTCGGGTTGAATTCAGAACACTTAGTTCCATAATAGTGGCCTAAGGTGGCCATGTTTGACTTGAGTCAACGCTTTGAGTAAAAAAACCTAGGAATCGGGATTTGAAGGTTCCAATAGGTTCGTAAGATGATTTTGGATGTGGGCCTATATTTGGATCGAGTTTCGGGTGAATCGGGAGCGTTTTGGCACTTATTGTTGGAAGTTGGCATCTTAAAGGTTTTAGAGTTTTCTAAGTTTTATTTGAAGGAGACTTTGGTGTTGTCGATGTTCGTTTGGAATTCCGAGCCTTGGAATAGGGTCGTATTGTGATTAGTGGTCTGTCTGTAAAATTTGAAGTTACTCCGGGCTGTCTAAGCATGATTAGTCGCGTTTGGAGTGAGTTGGAAGAAGCTTGAAGTTTAGGAGTTGATTAATTTGGTTTTAAGGTACAATTATTGTTTCAATGTTATTTTATGTGTTCCGAGACTTCGATTAGGTCCAAATTATGTTTATGGACTTGTTGGTATAATTGGACAGGGGCCTGGGGGTGTTTCGGGGTGGTTTCGGACAATTTTCTTCATGTTTGGAGATGTTGGTTTACTAGTGTGCTTAGCGATAGCGAAGGGTGTTCCGCGATCACGAAGGAGGTTTGTGAAGGAGAAGTGGTTTGCTCTTCATGAACACAAGAAAGGCCGTGCAAACGAGATGGAGGACCTGGCTCCTTTTTGCAAATGTGGAGCACCCTTCGCGAATGCAGAGCTACGCGTAGAAGGAAAATGCAGGAAGAGCTGGCATGCGGTAGGCCTTCGGAAATGCGGCTGGGTGACCGTGAACGCGGAGGGCTGGGGGAAGTAGGCATCATGAATAAAACATGTGGGTCATGAACACGATGAAAGATCTTAGGCATGGGGAAAATTGTCCTCTGCAATTGCGAGTCTTCTTCTGCTATCGCGATGAAGGACCCCTAGGCAGAATGCATGTTTTAATTCGGGACTTAGGCTTATTTCACTCATTTTTCTCCTGGCTTGGGCGATTTGGGAGCTCTTTGGAGGGGGATTTTTGTTAAGCATCATAATGTAAGTGATTTCTACCAATTATGAGTTAAACATGGATTAGGTGTAGATTTTAACATGGAAATTTCTAGAATTTCGGGGTTTTGTTGAAAAACCTAGAAATTTGGTAAAAATGGGATTTGACGATGAAATTGACTATGGAATTGGGTATAAGTTATATATTTGAGTTCATAATGCCATGAGTAATATTCATCTTCAAAAATTTCGGAATCCAGGCACGTGTGCCCGGGATTGACTTTTGTTGACTTTTCGAGTTGGGTTGGGAATTTACTCTGATAGTTAAACTATGATACTTTTAACATATATTTGCACGTCCTTTGGCTAGTTTTGGGTTGCTCGGCGTCGATTTGAGGTGACTAGTGAGGTTTGAGAGCCGAGTAGTGGGCTTGGAAGCGAGGAAAGTCTCTTGCCTAATCTCATACAAGGAAATTATTCCCATAGGCATTTTAGTTGTTGTGTGCTACTTGTTATGGGTGCTATGTACATGCGAGGTGACGAGAGTCCATGAGTAGCTAGATTCAAGTTTATGTTCGGGTGAACATAGACCTACACCATGCCTTAATTGTACTATTTGGATTAAACTTGTTCGTTTGATTACTTGAATTTACTTGATTATTTGTCCGAAACAACAACTCGACTCCGATATTATCAAAGCCAACCCTTGATCAAACCTATAAACTCTTTCCAAACCTACAAATTATCAACTTTTGTCAAATAGAGCCAAAACATTTTAGGGACCTCCAAACCCAAATCCGAACATACGACTAAGTCCAAAATCACCATATGAACCTAGAAACCATCAAAATGCCAATCTAACGTCATTTACTCAAAAGTCAAACCTTGGTCAACCCTTACAACTTCAGTTTCCAAAATAAGACTAAGTGTCTCAATACATTGTCAAACCTTCTCGAAGCCAAGAAACCCCCCCCCCCCCCCCACAAGTCACAAAACCACCAACACACATACATAAAGCATCAAAATAGAGGATCGGGGCTCAAATACACAAAACGATCGCCCGGGTTGTTACATTAGAAGGTTGTTGGCACTATTTCTATTTGTTGGAATGCTAAATAAGTTAACTAAGGACTTGTAGAGACTGAAATATTTGTATATTTGATGCATTGGATTCCAAGAGGTTCCGAATCCTTCTCGTTCTTATGAGCTTATGGAGGGCTTATTACCTACTTTAGAAGATTATGGAATCAGTTTGCATGTCTACTAGTCGGACTGTCGAGGATGTGTATTCTGCGGTGGGTTAGATTTGCTTATACAGTGGAAGGTGTTATATGGATATATCATCCGGAAAGGGTTATAGTTATATAGGATACTTTATACCATCAGATTTGATAGAGTGTGTAATTACCCGACCGGTCGTTTTGTATATTGTAGCCCCATTCCCCTATTTGATGTCCCCTATATGTGTATTTAATGTTTGGCTGTCACGACCCAAAATCCCACCTTAAGGTTTGTGATGACACCTAGTCTTAGAGCACCTAGTCTTTAAGACTAGGTAAGCTTAACACATGATGAGATTAACAGAAATAACCAACTTAGTTATTAAGTAAAAACTGATAAACGACATAACATAACTCAAAATGATCAATAGTCATACATCCCCTAAACCAATAGTATGGAGTCATAAGCTCTACTGAGAATACACTAGAAATCTCAAAATGCAATATTATTTGGATATAAAGTAAACAGTAGCAAAGAAAATAAAGAAGATGACTTCATGGCCTGCGAGCGGAACAACAGGTATACCTTGAAGTTTCCGCAACTCTAGCTCAACTCTCTACCATCCAGCACGATCCGAGGTACCTGGATCTGCACAAAAATATGCTAAAGCATAGTATGAGTACACCATAATCGGTACCCAATAAGTATCAAGACTAACCTCGGTGGAGTAGTGACAAGGCTTAACTCAAGACACTCAGTAGACATAAAACTTGTGCAGAATATCAATATAAAGCTCACAACAGAATGCAAAATCAGTAAATAGAAAAAAAAGAATAAACATGTGATAACAAATTAACCCAAACATAGTTAAAATACATGTGAATCAATGACAGCTCAAATACTCAAGTCGTTCCAACATAAGATTTACAACAAAAATACCCCGAGGTACCACACCTCATAATCACAAATCACAAGTCACCCTTATGATGCCGTGTGAGCTTCACATTTTAAACATTTATCCCGAAATACCCTCACGCGCATAAGCCCCTTGTCTCGCCGCATGTGCCTCACAATGAAGTATTTCCCCTTACTAGCAACACGTGCATAAGCCCCCTTGTCTCGCTGCATGCGCATCAATAACACCACCTTTATGTTGCCGCATGTCCATCTCATCACAACACGACAATAAACTCGCACCACACGTGCAGATATGCCACAACATCACCAAACATCAATACCAATGCCACAATAACACATATAGTCCACGGCTGAACGACAATGTGTACAAAAATTAAAACAATAATACAAGGTTATGGGGAGTGAATAAACATTAAAATGTGCCTCATATAACAAAAAAACTTCAATTCAAGGCATATTAATAGCCTAATGGTCTAAACCGGTCAATTAACATACATACACTCGTGTACACACTCGTCAGCTTATGTACACGACGTTCCATATAGTACAAATAATGCAATTATACCAAATTCTAAGGGGTGATTCTCCCACATATGGTGAGGCAAGATACTCACATCATTTAGGACAAAACAACACTCAAAAATAGCTATTCCTTTAAAATGACCTCCACACGGCTCAAATCTAGCAAAATATGACTTAATAATATCAAACAATGCAAGAGAAACCAATTTTGATGAATAAAGTTAAGATCTTTACACAATTTTCAAAATGTCAACAAAACTACCACGGGTCCGCCCGGTGAAACCCGAGTCGAAGGGAAGATCTCGACTACCCATAACCCTCGAGTCCATATATGTGTTTAGTTTTTGAAACGGAGTCCAATTCAACTCTCAAATCTCAATTTTGCATTTTTCAAAACATAGTAAAAAATTCCCCAAAATTCCTCTTAAAATTCCATAGAGTTTAAAGCTTATAAATAATCATGTTACATAATCAAAATTGGATCAAAATCACTTACGCAATAGTTGTGCATGAAAATCTCCTCCTAAAATCGCCTCTCACCGAGTCTTGGGCTCAAAAGTATGATAAATGAGACTAAGTCCAGAAATCCCAACATTTTGTTCAACTGTGGATGTCGCAAATGCGACCTAGGGTTCGAAATTGTGACCCCCAGAAAATGCAATAAAGGGCTCGCATAAGCGAACCCTGTTAGCCCACTCAGATATCGCAATTGCGACATGGGCTTCACAATCACGATTGCAGCCTGTTCTCAAAGGCGACTATATGGTTGCAAATGCGACCTGACCAATCCCTTGCTATCTTTGCAAATGCGACACCTTGATCGCATTTGTGATACATGGAACCCCCCACCCCTTCGCAATTACGATGTTGGTACACGCAATTACGATAACTGCAGCACCAGCACACCAGCAACCTGAAACAAGTCCAAACCAATCTGAAACACGTCTGAAACTCACCCGAGCCCTCGGGGCTCCACATCAAAAATCCACACAAGTCTAAAAATATCATACGAACTCGTTCACGCACTCAAAACACCAAAATTACATCCAGAACCACGAATCGGACACCAAACACATAGAGTTCACAATGAAACTCAATTCGCTAAAATCACAACCAAGCGTCCGATTCCTACCAAACAAACTTAGAATGATACTAAACTTTGCAGACAAGTTCCAGATGACAAAACGGACCTACTCCAAGTCCCGAAACCAAAATCGGAACCCGATAGCCACAAAGTCAAATCGTGGTCAAGCTTAGAAAATTTTGAAACCTTCAAATTGCCAACTTTTGGCAAACAGAATCAAATCAACCTAAGGAACCCCGAATCCAATTTCGGGCATATGCCTACGTCCAAAATCACCATACAAACCTATTGGAACCATCAATATACCGTTCCGGGGTCGTTTCTACAAAAGTCAAACCTCGGTCAACATTTCCAACTTAAGCTTCTAAGCTAAGAACCAATCGACCCAAATCATACCAAAACCTCCCCGAAACGAAACCATCCATCCTGGGAAGTAATAAAACCACAAATGCACATACGAGAAACTTCAAATGGGGAAACGGGGATCAAATAACAAAGCAACCGGTCGGGCCGTTACATTCTCCCCCTCTTAAACAAACGTTTGTCCTCGACAAGCTGGGTGATAATGAAAGTCTGTAGGCCACCTTACCCAATCTTTCCAAAATATCAAAAGGACCAATATACCGAGGACTTTCTCTTCTTCTTGAACCTCATCACACCCTTCATGGGTGAAACTCTAGTAGGACCCTCCCACCCACCATGAATGCTACACCACGAGCCCTCTTATTAGCATAACTCTTTTTCCTAGACTATGTTGTACGAAGCCGATCCTGAATAAACTTCACTTTCTCAAAGGCATCTCAAACCAAATCAGTGCCCAACAACCTAGCCTCCCCAGACTCAAACCAACCAATCGGAGAACGACATCGCCTCCTATTAGTCCTATATAAGGCCTTATATGGAGCCATCTGGATGCTCGACTGACAGTTGTTGTTGTAGGTGAAATCTGCGAGTGGTAGAAACTGATCCCATGAACCCCCCCAAAACAATAACACATGCACGTAACATGTCCTCCAGGATTTGAATAGTGTGCTCGGACTGCCCGTCTGTCTGTGGATGAAATGCCTTACTCAGCTCGACCTATGTGACCAACTCACACCGCACTGCTCTCCAAAAATGCAATGTGAACTGGGTGCCTTGATCTGAGATAATAGAAACCAGCATGCCATAAAGGTGAACAATCTCCCGAATATAAATCTGAGCCAGCTGCTCGGAAGAGTAGGTAGTCATGACTGGAATAAAGTGTGCAGACTTGTTCAGTCTATCCACAATGGCCCACACTACATCGAATCTCCTTAAAGTCCATGGAAGTCCAACAACAAAATCCATAGTGAGACACTCCCACTTCCACTCCAAAATATCAAGCCTCTCAAGCAAACCACCAGGTCTTTGATGCTCGTACTTAACCTGCTGGCAGTTCAAACACCGAGCCACATACTCCATAATATCTTTCTTCATTCTTCTCCACCGGTAGTGCTACCTCAAATCATGGTACATCTTCACGGTTCCTGGATGAATGGAATACCGCGAACTATGGGCCTCCTCAAGAATCAGCTCTTGAACCCATCAACATTGGTCACACAAATCCGGACCTGAAGTCTCAACACCCCATCATCACCAATAGTCACCTCCCTGGCATCACCGTGTTGCACCTTGTCTTTTAGGACAAGCGAGTGGTGATCATCATACTGATGCAACTTGATGCGCTCAAACAAAAAACATCGTGAAACCACGCAAGCAAGAACCCGACTAGGCTCCGAAACATCCAACCTCACGAACTTGTTGGCCAAAGCCTAGATATCCAAAGCTTACGGTTTGTACACAATCGGAATAAAAGCTAGACTACTCGAGCTCTTAGCCTTCCTACTCAAAGAATTGACCACCACATTGGCCTTCTTGGGATGATAAAGAATTGTGATATCATAGTCCTTTGGAAGCTCTAACAACCTCCGTTGCCTCAAGTTCAGATTCTTTTGCTTGAATAAATGATGTAGACTTCTGTGATCCGTGAACACCTCACATGAAACGCCTTAACTATAGTTCCTCCAAATATTCAGTGCGTGAACAATGGCTACCAACTCCAAATCTTGCACTGAGTAGATCTTATCATGAGGCTTCAATTGATGCAAAGCATAAGCAATCACTCTACCCTCCTGCATCAACACACACACAATGCCAATCCGTGAAGAATCACACTACACAGTATAAGAACCCGATGTTGAAGGCAACCAGAAATAGAGCTGTAGTCAAGACAGTATTGAGCTTATGAAAGCTCTCCTCACACTCGTCATATCATCTGAATGGGGAACCCTTCTATGTCAATCTAGTCAAAGGAACTGCAATTGATGAAAAACTCTCCACGAAATGACGGTAATACCCATCCAAGCCTAGAAAACTCCGAATCTCGGTAGTGTTAGACGATTTGGGCCAACTTTGAACTGCCTCAATCTTCTTCGGATCCACCTTAATCCCCTCAATGGACACCACGTGGCCCTAGAATGCCACCGAATCAAGCCAAAACTTGCACTTATAGAATTTAGTATATAGCTTCTTTTCCCTTAAAAGTCTGGAGCACGATCCTCAAGTGCTGCTCATGATCCTCCCGGTTACGTGAATACACCAAAATATCATCATTGAACACAATAACGAAGCAATCAAGATATGACTGGAACGAAATGTTCATTAAGTGCATAAAGGTTGCTGAGGCATTAGTCAGCCCAAAAGACATCACCACACATAGTGTCCATAGCGGGTCCTGAACGCCGTCTTCGAAATATCTTAAGCCCGAATCTTCAATTGATGGTATCCCGATCTCAAGTCAATCTTTGAGAATACCTTAGCATCCTGAAGCTGATCGAAGAAATCATCAATACACGATAATGGGTACTAGTTCTTGACTGTAAACTTGTTCAGCTGCTTGTAGTCAATACACATCCTCATAGAGCCATCTTTCTTTTTCACAAATTGAACTGGAGCACGCCAAGGCAAGACACTCGGTCTGATGAAACCCTTATCAAGCAACTCCTAAAGTTGTTTCTTTAATTCCTTCAACTCCTCCGGTGCCATGCAATATTGGGGAATTGAGATGGGCTGAGTGCCCGACACTAAGTCAATACCAAAATCAATATCGCTATCGGGTGGCATGCCCAGTAGGTCTGCTGGAAACATATCTAGAAAATCTCTCACTAGCAGAACTGATTCAACAGTAGGAGTATAATCAC
Organism: Nicotiana attenuata; assembly: GCF_001879085.1. Lineage (NCBI taxonomy): Eukaryota > Viridiplantae > Streptophyta > Magnoliopsida > Solanales > Solanaceae > Nicotiana > Nicotiana attenuata. The sequence continues at coordinate 227,291 of NW_017670896.1, read as the reverse complement.
TAACATCCCTTACAAAGCCTAAGTATTACAAGCACCCCTTCTCGACCATCAGTTGTGCCTTCAAAAGGACACCACCCTACTAGGAACATGACCCAATGTACCTCTCCACTCTAATCTCGGGAATCCCGGCATAGCCAACGTCACGGTCTTAGCGTGCCAATCCAGAATAACGTTATATCGCGACAACTAATCCATACCCAAAATCACATAAAAGTATACCATATTGAGTAACAGGAGGTCAACCCTGGTCTTATAACCCCCGACAGAGACCAAACACGAATGATAGATGCGGTCTACTACAATAGAATCCCAACAGGCTTAGACATATAAACATGAGTACTCAAAGAATCGCGAGACATATAAAATATGAAGTAAAGTAAGATGACACATACGAGTAAGTGGAAACCGGATCAAATAAAACTAAAGCATCCCTATGAAAGACAGAACAATAGATATGATGATAGCATCTGGTACAACAACCTTAGTCCTACTAGGGAAAGCATAACAACGGGCCTGGCCTCCCCTTCTAGGATGTCCTCTACCTGCCTGTCGTCCACCCCTAACTGGCTGTGCAGGTGGAGTAGAAACTGGAGCAACAACCATAGCCTGTGTACCCTGTAGAGGTCCACCCCTCCTAAATCTGGGGCAGTCCCTCACCATATGCCTAGTATCACCACACTCGAAATAGCCTCTCTGCGGGCGTGGCTGCTAGAACTGAGTCTGACCCGGACGTCTAGACTAACCAATGTAGGCACCTCGTGTAGGAGGTGCATTAGAAGATGGATGTCAAAAGTGGGTGCTCTGAGGTCCCTAAATAACTGGAGTACTACGAGTAACCTGAAGTGTAGACTGAATTGGTCGACTTACATAACCTCTACCATGACGAGCTGAAACTGCAGAGCGGGAACCAGTAAATCCTCCAAAATCTCGAGGCCTCTTGGCCTCCCTATCCTCTCTCTCCTGGTCGTGGATGCACTCCAACCTCCTAGCGATCTCCACAACCTGTTGAAATGGAGTATCAATCTCCAACTCCCGTATCATCCCAAATATGAGACCATAACTGAGCCCCTCGATAAATCTGCGAACTCTCTCTCTAACAGTAGAAACCAAAGTAGGTACATGATCAGATAACTCACTAAATGTCATGGCATAGTCGGACATTTTCATAGTCCCCTGGCGCAACTGCTCGAACTCTGTGCGCAATGTATCCCTAAGGGTATATGGAACGAACTCTCTCAAAAACATATCAGTAAATGGATCCCAAGTACGTGGCATTGTATCAACTGATCTACTCTCATAATAAGCCTACCTCCATCTATACGCCGACCCCGCCAGTTGGAATGTAACAAGGTCAACCACACTCACCTCTACTATGCCCATAGTGCGTAGAATAAAGTGACATTGATCTAGAAAACCCCGTGCATCCTTAGACGTTGCACCACTAAAATAGGATGAAAATACTTATTAAACCTTTCTAGCCTCTTCTGCTCCTCCTTTGATGCCACTGGCCTAACCTCATGCTGAACCGCGATTAGGGGTTGTACCAGCATAACACGCCGGAGCCTGATCAACATGAGCCCGCTGCTCTGGAGTACGGGGGCGGGATTCTGAGCTCCTCCCCCAGCCTGAGAAGTAGCTGGTGCAACTAGAATCAATCCCGCCTGAGCCAAGGTATCAAACATACTCAAAAAGCGCGCCAAGGTCTCCTGAATCCCAGGGATAACAACTAGCGCCTCGGGTGCCTGCTCCCCAACCGGAGCTACTAGTGGCTCCTTAGTCTCTTCCCTAGCACGGCCGCTCGGCCTTTACTCAGTCCTTCATTATCTCTAAAATATCTTCAAATGACTTTTTTCCCCAAGCATACGTCTGATATTGACCACTTTCAATGATTATCAAAATCATCATTGTTGATACCATGATTATTGGCATATGAGAATATGAAATGATAGACAAACACCATCAAGGCCATCTTGAACGCATCTTTGTCCGACTTTCAGTCCTTTTTCTTGAAGCGATCAAGAAGATGCCCCCTTGTTATACCCTTTTTCCTTCTCCTGGAAAATACTCTTTTAGCAACCTATTGACATCTGGCTTGTCATAGACAGTGGCGTCTTCTTCTACACACTTCAAACCAGTGATAACAGCAAACTCTCCAACGCCAAACTGCAGCAAACAACCATTGATTTTAACCCACAACTCTCTTTCCTGCCCCGGGACGACTTCCCTCAATAGTATACAATGAATAAGTTGATTTTGAATTTTAAATTGAGGCAGGTCCAAGAAGTAGCCAAACAGCTAGCACGGAATATTTGAAGCTGCGTGTCAGTCAAACATTGCTTCAAAATATTGACAATATCAGTCTCGGTATGGGAACTAATCCTGTTGTGGAAATGATCAGCTGATTGTATATAGAAGTCTCCAACCTTGCATATGGAAAAACAACAAGAAAGAAATCATGAACAAAAACTATACTAAAATATTGTATAAACATGTATAAATCAGTGTAGAAGTACTTGTATAAAGATGTAAAAACAGTTGTATAACTTTGTATGAAATTGTATACGGATGTATAAAATTAATAGCAACACAGGGAATACCAACAGCTTAGCTTTCTCTCCTTCAATTTGCGGCGAGTAGCAATCCTTTGCTCTTTGGATATGCAATCAAGACCACTCTTATCATCATCCTCGATCTTGCGCTTTTTATGCTTAGCGTCCTCGATCTTTCTCTTTTTCGGTTTAACATTGGGGCCTACATCATCTTCATCAACCAAATCAAATTTCAGCTTTTCTTTGGATTTTTCATGTCTCCCACATTTCTTACTCCTTATTCTGACAATGTTAACTGGAGTAGGAGTATTCTTCATTTGCGAACGAGTTATTCGACTGCTCTCTTATTGTGACTTTTTTGTAGGAGCAGGAGACTCAAAATCATCATCATCGGGGGTCTGGACATCACTACTAGAATTCCGAAAAAAAGCAACTACCAACCTTGGTCGCAAAATTACCAGTTTTTTTTTTAAGTGAATAGCGACCAACTGGACACCAAAGTTGGTCGCTTTTTTGGTATATTTTTGGCAGAAACTGCCTGTTTTGGCTGCTACACCACCTGCCAGCTTATACCAAATATCCTAAACAGGCATTTTATGCTAGCAACAACAACAACAACACTAAAACGCAACAAAATATAAAGATCAATAGAACTAAAACATTAAGCTAACAAAACTAAGTTAATGTTTATTACAAGCTTATTCGAAAACTAGTTCTATTGTCTAGTTCAAAGTATATAAAGTACTCAAGGAGTGTTCTTTTAGCATCCTCGTTCGAAAGTTGAATTGCCTCGGCCGACTCGTTAGGTGACTGACTTCGTATGAATTCCCCCACATCAGCGCTGAAGCGAACCTATAAGAAAAATTATATTGAATTAATATTTCAAAATTTATATAAAAGTAATTCAAAATACTTAATGATAAGTAAAAAACTTACATGTATAGTCGAGGCTCGACCCTCGACCCACCTTTCTGAATTAGTCTCTTTCTTCTTCTTTACAATACGAGTTTCATTGAATAGCTCATCTTGCTTCATTGGCATCATAAAGTTGTCCGGTGGCTTTGGTGATTATCCTCATGGTACTATTACTCGGGATGAACTTGGATACAGAGAATAACTTGGATACAGTAGCTGACAGGGTGTGTCTTTTGATCAATTGTTGTTCTCGTTAGCGAAAATGATGTTGAGACTGCAATGACATGTGTTTCAACTAGAGATGGTATAGGCAGGAATTTTAACATTTCCTAAGTAGATAAAAGAAGAGGTAATATAGGAATTCTATACTTCAATTTCCAAGAGGAAAAAGAGTTTAATTGGGAGTGACAAGGTTGATGGTGATGGAATGTTTTCCGTTGGTCATGGGAGTTCCCATAAAACGGGGATCATAAGACTCTATGATGACAGAGATTATAGGAAGTTTTGTTCTCAACTTTCTTCCAAGTCTGATTCGTACAAGCTTAATGGGATATTCCCCTATATTACCTCTTCTTTTATCTACTTAGGAAATGTTAAACTCCTACCTACACCATAACTATTTGAAACACATGTTCTTGCCTTCTCATCATCGTTGTCGCTAATGAGAAGAACAATTAAAGGCACACTCTGCCAGATACTGTGTCTTAGTTATTCTTGGTGGAAGTTCCTTTGCATGTCTAATATTACCATCAACCCCTTCTACAAAATCCTCCCGCAATCTAAAATTCCAATACATAAACCCAAATTTTAATTCATATCCTAAAGGTTCAATTCATATCCAAAAAAATTCAATTAACAATCTAAAATTCCAATTCATAAACAAAAATTCCAATTCATAAACAAAAATTCAAGTCATATCCTAAAGGTTCTAGTCAAAATTTATATAAACGTAAATCAAAATACTTAATGAAAAGTAAAAAACTTACATGTATGTAGTCGAGGCTCGACCCTCCTTGCTTCATTGGCATCATAAAGCTGTCTGGTGGCTTTGATACAGAGAATAACTTGGATACAGTACCTGGCAGAGTGTGTCTTTGATCAATTGTTGATCTCATTAGTTACAATGATAATGAGAAGGCAACGACATGTATTTCAAAATAGTGATGGTGTAGGTAGGATTTAACATTTCCTAAGTAGATAAAAGAGGTTATAGAGAAATTCTCTACTTCACTTTCCAAGAGGAAAAGAAGTTTGATTGATAGTGACAAGGTTGATGAAGACGGAAGGTTTTTCGTCAGTAGTCGCAGTTCCCATAAAACGTGGATCATAAGACTCTATGATGACAAAGATCATAGGAATTTTTGTGCTCATCTTTCTTCCAAGTCTGATCCGTACAAGCTTAATGTGATATTGGTGCTATTTCTTCGGATTCAGAGAATGATTTCACCGACAAAAGTATGGAAATGCTCTTAAAAAGAATCAAAGGTAAAACGTTTTTCTTGGTAGAGAAGGATGTTGTCACGACCCCAATCCCGATCGTGATGGCGCCCAACACTAATGCTAGGCAAGCCCGACCAATTAAATACTCTCAACCCAAATTCGCAATCCGTTAACAAATAATACGATTAAAATAGTAAATATCAAGTTTCCAATCCGGAACTAGATAAAATAGTACGAAAAATAATAACGAATATACCAAACATTTCCCCAATAGATCTGGAGTCACGAGTCTAGAGCCTCTAAATGTAACAGAGTAATATATTCATAGTAATAAAGAAAGTCTAGGATAGGGAAAGACAAATGCAATAAAGGGGAGAAGTCGGGTCCTGCGGACGTCGGGCAGCTACCTCAACAACTCCTAAACCGAAATCCAAGAAGACAGCAAACAGCTCCACTAAGTCTCCGGAGCACCTGAATCTGCACACATGGTGCAGGGAGTAAAGTGAGTACTTCCAACTCAATGAGTAATAAACATATATAATGGCTGAAAGTAAGAAATTCCGAAATATTACAATATAAAGCTATAATCAGCGATTCAGCACATAAAACGATGAAACAACAACAATATCAGGACAAATAAGACAATTAGGTATAAATGCATGAATGCAATGCAATGCACATGACCGCTGCGGCGCGCAGCCCGATCCATTTGGGTACCCGCGCTCACTGTGGGGGTTCAGACTTCGGAGGGGCTCCTACAGCCCAAGCGCAATATCATCGTAGTATTCGCTGCGGCGTGCAGCCCGATCCACACTCAGTCCAGATATATATATGCATGCAAGCCACTCGGGCACTGTCAAATTGTTCATTTTTAGTTTCAATTATTAGGAATTATAGAGCTAAGTGTTTAAACCTTTATTTATTTACTAAACATTTCGAGGCAGTGTCTAACTCAGGACTGATATCATGAAATATGCTAAGCATCATGGAAGCAGTGATAAGGATCCCTGAAGGATGCAAATGATAGGCACAAAGCCCCAAACATATTCATAAAATTCAAGTAGGATGATTACCAAACAATTTCTAGTCAAGAACACAGTACGAACATCAATCGGAACGGACTAGGTCAAAATCCCCAGTCACAATCGACCCCGCACTCGTCATAGAGTACGTGTCTCGCCTCAATATAGCGTCACAGTGTGATATACCGGGGTTTCAAACCCTCAGGTCATCATCTACATCTATTACTCACCTCAAGCCGGCCACAAGTCTAGCTCGCTATGCCCTTGCCTTTCGAATCAACCTCTTCGCACGCCGAATCTGATTAAAACCACAACGAATACATTACAATAGGCTAAAGAAACATAACCCAATCGAAAAGACTCGAAAAATACCAAAATTCACGAAGTTGGCAAAACCCGAGCCCCGGGCCCACTTCTCGAAAAATTACGAAATTTACATCACTGGATTCCACGTCTCGCCACGAGTCTACACATACCAATTTTACCAAAATCGGAGTTCAAATGCCGTTTCAAAATCCATTTTTACATCACAGCTTTCCAAGCCCTAACTTGACCCGTTTTTGATGAATTTTCAACAATTTACATGTAATTTCTACCATAAACTCGAATAATTAGACCAAGAGACTTACCTCCAATTGATTCTCAGTCAAAACCCTCGAAAATCCTCGCCCAAAGCTCTCCAAGTCGCTTAAAAATGGTGGAAACTACCTCTTGTTCGCGGATGAAATTTAATATTTTAAACCCTTCTGCCAACAGCGATTTTCGCTTATGCGGTCCCGCTTCCGCTTATGCGGGACCGCTTATGCGGCCAAAATTCCTCTTATGCGGTCTTCACTTAAAAATCCAACGTCCGCTTTTGCGTCTCCTCATCCGCTTCTGCGAACCACTCAAGACCGCTTCTGCGGTTTATAGTCCGCTTCTGCGGACTCGCATTTGCGAAAAACGTTCCGCTTTTGCGGAAACACTCCACCAGGCTACGAACCGCTTCTGCGCTCCTTTACTCGCTTCTGCGGTCCGTTTCCGCAGAAGCGGAAATACTAGATGACAGAAAAATTGAACCTGCAACACACCTCAAAACGCTCGTTTAACCACCCGCATTCACCCCGAGGCCCCCGGGACCTCAACCAAAAACACCAACACATCCTAATACCTTATTCAAAGTTGTTCCAATCTTTAAAACACATTAAACAACGCTAAAACCATCACATCACATCGAATTCAAGCCTAAGTTTCTTAAAAACTTCCGAATTACGCATTCGATCAAAAACCCGACCAAAACACCTCCGAATGATCTGAAATTTTGCACACATATCCAAAATCACCTAACGGAGCTACTGCAACCCTCGAAATTCCATTCCGACCCTCGGATCAAAATCTCACCTATCCACCGGAATTCGCCAAAATGCCAACTTTGCCAATTCAAGCCTAATTCGACTCCGGACCTCCGAAATCACTTCCGATCGCACTCCTAAGTCACAAATCACCTTCCGAAGCTAACCGAATCACCGGAATTCACATACGAGCCTTCTAACTAATAAGTCAACGTTCGGTTGACTTTTCCAAACCAAACCTTCCTTAAAGAGACTAAGTGTCTCATTTCCTATCCAAACCAATTCAATTAAACTCTAACTCACCCGTTGCTGATAATAAAACATGAAAGAGAAATAAATGGGGGAAACGGGGCTGTAATACATGAGACGACGGGTTGGGTCGTCACAGATGCTGAAAAATATTTTACTTTTAATTCTTTTTAAGAGCATTTCCATACTTTTGTCGGTCAAATCATTCTCTGAATCTGAAGAAATATCACCAATATCACATTAAGCTTGTACGGATCAGACTCGAAAGAAAGTTGAGTACAAAACTTCCTATAATCTTTGTCATCATAGAGTGTCATGATCCCCGTTTTATGGGAACTACCATGACCAACGGAACACCATCCGTCTTCATCAACCTTGTCACTCTCAATTAAACTTCTTTTCCTCATGAAAAATGAAGTACAGAATTCCTCTATAAGCTCTTCTTTTATCTACTTAGGAAATATTAAATTCCTACCTACACCATCACTATTTTAAACACATGCCATTGCCTTCTCATCATCATTGTCACTAATGAGAAGAACAATTAAAGGCACATTCCACCAGGTACTATGTCTTAGTTATTCTTGGTGGAAGTTCCTTTGCATGTCTAATAACGTCATCAACCTCTTCTACAAGAACAAAACCTAAAAACTAAAAGTTATATTCATATCCTACGAGATTAAACATAAACTAAAGGTTCAATACATATGCTAAAGGTTCAATACATATGCTAAAGGTTCAATACATATGCTAAAGGTTCAATTTATATCCTAAAAGTTCAACTCATATCCTAAAAGGTTCAATTCATATCCTAAAAATTCAACTCATACATAAAATATTCACTTTATATCCTACAAGTTCAACTCATATCCTAAAAGGTTCAATTCATATCCTAAAATTAACTCATACATAAAAGCTTACACTATATATCCTAAAAGTTCAAACTCATATCCTAAAAGGTTCAATTCATATGCTAAAGGTTCTAATACATATGCTAAAACTTCAACGTTTATACTCCTACCGAAGTTCCGAACTCATATCCTAAAAGGTTCAATTCATATCCTACAAGTTCAACTCATATCCTAAAAGGTTCAATTCATATCCTAAAAATTCAACTCATACATAAAAGCTTCACTTCATATCCTAAAAGTTCAACTCATATCCTAAAAGGTTCAATTCATATCCTAAAAATTCAACTCATACATAAAAGCTTCACTTTATATCCTAAAAGTTCAACTCATATCCTAAAAGGTTCAATTCATATGCTAAAGGTTCAATACATATGCTAAAGCTTCACTTTATATCCTACAAGTTCAACTCATATCCTAAAAGGTTCAATTCATATCTTAAAGGTTCAAGACAATACAAAGATTCAATGTTATAATTCAAAGTTTAGGGTTTCTTCTCTTCTAACCATTTCATCCCCAAATTAGTAGGTAAAATTAAATTAGTAGCTACTAACAATTATCATAGATTTAATTTAGCTAAGAACAATTAATTTTTACAAATCAAACTAGAAAGAATTAAACAAAATCAATGTATTTCCAAAAAAACAAAGAAAGGAGAGAGAAACCTACCTGGACAGTGGAGGACACCAGCGGTGGAGCAGCTGCCACCGGCGGGCGTCAGTGGAAGCGGTGGCGCCGCTGCTGGAGGGAGACGGAAGGGGAGGGGGTGTTTGAGAGTGAGAGAGAGAAGAGAGGGATTGGGGAAATGTTTTGAAGAAAATAAGAGAATGGGAGGGGAAACCCGTTTTTTACACTCTGTTTTTTAAAAAAGCGACCAACGTTGGTCGTAAATTTTTGTATCCAATGTGTATTGACTATTTTGACCAAAATAGCGACCAAAGTTGGTCGCCAATTTCTGACCGTTTGACCATAATGGCGACCAACATTGGTTGCTATATCTTTAATTAATTTAATTCAATTTAATATATATAGCGTAAGTATTATATATATATATATATATATATATATATATATAAAAGCTCTATTCGATGCAGTATTACCTAATACACTTATACTCAATGTATAGTATAGCGTAAGTATATATATATTATATATATATATATATATATATATATATATATAAAAGCTATATTCGATGCAGTATTACCTAATACACTTATACTCAGTGCATAGTATAGCGTAAGAATATATATATATATATATGCACTGAGTATAAGTGTATTAGGTAATACTGCATCGAATATAGCTTTTATATATATATATATATATATATATATATATATACACACACACACACACACACACACACACACATATAGACACAGACGCACGATTCGTAGTACTATTCATCCCTTGTATTACAAAAGTATTAACGGCTTATATTTATATTATTTAGATAGTAAATACAAAAGTGATTTTTAATTTTGACCATTGTTGACCTGAATGGTGACCAATTCTGGTCGCTATTTTTTCAAGAATTTAATTTAGCGACCAAAGTTGGTCGCTATATTTAAATCAGATTTAATTATATTTCATATAATATTTAAATTAATAATATAATTATTAAAATTGTACAACTGGGTCCCATTGGAGCGACCAGAGTTGGTCGCTACCTGCCTACCCTTTAGTTAGCGACCAACGTTGGTCGCAAATTTTATATTATATATATTTATATTTTATAATTTTTTTAAAATAATAATAGTGGGTCCCATGTGAGCGGCCAACATTGGTCGCTAATCTTAGTAAATGTTTGACCAAGAAAGTCTGACCAGTGCAGTCAACATTTTGACTATTATAGCGGCCAATTGGCGACCAATCTTGGTCGCTATTGTGTTTCTTTTATTTATTTTATTATTTTCGCTAGTTTAGCGACCAACTTTGGTCTCTTTTTCTCACAGACCAACTTTGGTCGCTAAGTTTTGGTCGCTTTTTTCCGGATTTCTAGTAGTGCATGCCCATTCGCTTTAGAATCAAGGGTTAAGGGCAAGTCCCTCAATGTTTTCGCTAAATCGAGCTTAACACCTTTTCCAACAACCTTCATATGACTTTTAGAAGCAGACATTTTCGAACGCATTTTCTACAATAAAACAAACAAAGCTTTAACAAAAGTGAAGACAAGTGAAGGAAAACACAAAAATCACCAAAAACAAAGGCCATGAACACAAAGCAGAGGCCAATTGTCCAAATTGTAACAAAACTCAAAAAATAGATTCTACCCTAAAAGTCGAAATAATAAAGCATGCAAACTGAAACACCAAGTTTAGGCCCATAACGAAGATAGAAGGAACACAAAATCGAATGTAAAACACAACAACATTGTAAAAAGAATCTTCAAAATCAGAAAAGCCAAAAAATTAAAAATAAAACAAAATTTAAAACCAAAACAGTGGTAAAAGCATAAAATGAAACGAAAATTACCTGAAAATAAGAGTGAAAGCTCGAAAAATCACTTGAGACGCAACAATGGAGGACGGTTGCCTTCACACTTCTGTGAAAAAACAGTGAGAAGAACAAAGAGAAAAAAATTTAAAAAGAAAACTAAAACACCGTTAATAATATTTGTGGGCTACCAGGTGAAAACAAAATTTCAAAACATATACAACCTGGGCTAAACCGGGTTAGGGATTCAAATATGGGCTATTTTCGGACGGGATGTATGGCCCAAGTAATATATGATGTAATTTCTTCCTTAGGATATTGTATGGAACTCAGTTATATCATTTGTTGTTTACTTTTATTTTATTAGAACTGTATTGATTGTTATTGGGCTGACCTAGCGAGTTGGGTTAGGTGTCATCACTAGTAGTTGAATTTTGGATCGTAACAGAAAAATACATCAATTAGATTCAATAAACATTTAAGTCCCTGTTAAAGAGGTACTGCATCTTTACGTTAGCATGCTTATAACGTGAAGATGAAGTATATGTAAGTAATACCCTAGTAATTTATCAAAGTAAGATGTAATAATCTTTATCCTTTTAGAAGATGTAAGCATCAAAATTACTAATTTGAAAGTTCAAATAACTCTAAATCAAAAGTTACCCTTAATGCAATTGTAAACAAGAAGCAGAACACGAGATGACACCATATTCTATGTAATTATCTATCATATTTGTGTGACACATATTCAGGAGCACTATTACACGCAATCTTTCAGTTTTATGGAAAAGTTAATACTATAATTTCACTGTAAGTTATGCATGTAGTAATATAAAAAAATTTAATTGTTAGATAGAATAAGAAGGTCCATAAAACGGTATAAGCAAATGAAAGTGTACCTGAACCGGAGAAAAGATTAACTAACACTTTTAAGAGGAAGATAAAATCCAGCTGAAGCAGATACTCAGTTGGTAAGAGACTCGTGCTGATAACGCATTGTAAAATTGATACAAATAGAGTAATATAAAACCAAAAAATAGACAATAGCGAAGAGGAGGAGCTTTCATCAAGTATTCAAGTGTGTTCTTCCATGGGCAAAAAGTACCCTATTTATAGTTTACTAGATACATCCTAAGAATTAATAGGTACCGCTATCCAAGCGGTACATTGAATAAAATGTATCGATGGATTAAATACAGCCACATGCATTCACTTTATTTATAACAGCATAGAAACAGCCAAAAAATTGTAAATATTGTATACAGAAATAAAAAATACAAAGATTATATAAAGAATAACATTATAACAGGAAAACTAGAAGAAAATTACACTATTAGATGAAACATTTTATCCGTGCAAAGGTCACTCCACCTCTCAAACAAGGCCCTACAAGCTAATATGCATTATTACATTTGAATGATGCAGCAACTCTTGTAAGAGAATTTCATGAGCTCTTTACTCTGGCCCTTGTTAGGAACAGATATCTCCTCACTGCTAGAAGCAAAACCCATGTGGTTTTTGAGATCTTCTCCTTTATCATTAACAGCAACGCTGAGCTTAGAACGGTCTTCAGGATCTGAGGCTGTAACCCTTTAAAGAATCCCATTAGCCCTTCCTTTTTCCATATGGCACGAAGGGATCCAGAGATTGTTTTTCGGGCTTTTAACTCGGCTTCATCCTCCCCATCTTCTTCGGATTCAGCAGATTGTATCATGACTTTACACCTATACTGGGGCATATGAGTAAGTTTATGTTGACGCTAGAAGAAAGGGAAGACATCAACATGCTAGATTTATAGCAGGAATAAGATGTTAAATGTAGTCCGATAATCCAATTAATGCCCAACTGAATCTTGATAACCCACGCAATCATATTCCAATTTTAGAGCAAAAATATGTCTGACTAGGTAATTACAAATAGGAAAAAAACAGATATTCAAGTGTCCTACATGTTTGATACAACTGGGCATAGATTGTTCCACTTGGCATTGGTTGCAGAAAAAGATTAAACAGTGCATTAGGTCAGAAAAATTTATCAACACAGGCAGTGGTGGAGCCACATTGAACCAAGGGGTGTCAAGCGACACCCCTTCGCCGGAAAATTACACTATATTGCTAGATAATTTTTTTTATTTTATGTATATTTACTATACATCGACTCCCCTTGACTTTTCGATGTATCTGATTTTTTATATTTTGACACGCCTTGATGAAATTTCTAGCTCCGCCAATGAACACAGGATCACATCCAAAACATTACGAGATATTCTAAGCAAGAAACTCCTCCTTAATAAGGTATCAAAAGGGTGAAAGTCTAAAATGGGAAAGGTGATTGCTTGCTTAAGAATTGCTCAATGGAATCTTGCCTTATTAATGGGTATGTGATGCAGGTGGCAAAACATTTTGAGACTGCCCCCAATACGAAAGCAGAAAAAGCAGAAAGAGATTCTGGAGACGATTCCACCCCTCTTTTGCTTTTCATCTTCTCCTTCAGCATTCTTGCTTTAAATTGATCAAAGGCCGTGTACTGCACAACACCATATATTGCAACTGGAAATTATTCACTCATATCACTGAATATAATTTCTATCATTCACTCATATCACTGAATATAATTTCTATCATTCACTCATATCACTGAATACAATTTCTATCATAAGTTGACTCACATCAGAAAGTAAAACATGTAAATACCTGAATTGCTGGATTTGAAGTGAGAATGATAGATATTCCTAGACCATCAAATGCTTCACTCCAAGTGCCCTCCGAGAGGGTTTTCCAGAATCCCTTGGATTTCCCAAAATCACTTGTTTGCATTCTTGAAGATGCTGTATCCAGAGGCTGCAATAAAAGAATAAAACTTCTGATCAGTGGAAGAACAGAATAAAAAAGAAACCTTAACAGAAACCAAAGTAAAAAGTTGGAGCAACAAAAAGACCAGAAGGTGCAACCAGAATAGACGACACATCCGCATCCATCGCCATAGAACCTTTCTCTACACAGTGGTTGTCAGATATGGTTTCATTTCAATAGAGCAGTACAACTTTCTTGCTCTATTAAATCCTTAAAAGCATTAAGCACGAATCTAAACTGGGAAGTAAGAGCTTCCTAGAACTCCCTTTCATATATTCCAATAAAATATAATATCAAAAAGACTCCCTCGAAGAAATCATTGTTTTTTTTTCCTGATAAGTAAGAAATCAAGGTTTTTTTCCTACAAAGGCTATAAATGTATGAGGTCTCAATGATTTAAGAAAACCAACAGATAATACTCTATGCAAATAGAACAACTCCCTCCCTCCCTCCCTCCCTCCTTCCCTCCCTCCTGTTCAATAGGCCATCCAGCTTACAAGTGTAGACCACTCAAGTGAAAGTCAGCGGAAAGTATGCTGTCTTATCAGAAAGATTGATTATGCAGCTATCAAAGAAATCATTGCTTTTTTTTCTGATAAGTAAGAAATCAAGGTTTTTTTCCTACAAAAGCTATAAATGTATGAGGTTTCAATGATTTGAGAAAACCAACAGATAATACTCTATGTAAAGAGAACGACATGCATGAGGTCCGTTTGAGTTCTATCCATCAACAGAAGCATGCAACTTACTTTAAGCATTTAACCAGTTTCCAGAGGCACACCCTTTAAAGGCAAAGATAAAAGAATGTGCACTACACGAGGGAAATAACCGCTCCTTTTGCAGTTTCAACTAGGCGAGGAAGCAGGCCATTAGCTTCAAAAGCAGAGCAATTCAGATAACCAAAACTTCATATGTTGGCAAATTGCAGGCAACCTTCTCTTCAATACTGAGAATATTAAAGTCAAGTCTAGTCATAGTAGAACTGCCAATTATGATTCACCTGGGTTATTATGACTGTAAATGCTCCTGCTACAACAGCAATTACTAAGTTATCTCTTGTTCCGATGGATTTAAATCCACTTCTCTTCAAGTATAGTTTCTTGAAGAAGTCATATCCATAGAAGTAAATAAAAGACGAAACAAAAGACTGCACATTCTTTGTCCCAAGACCCTGGTAGAGTGAAAGAACTTGCCGAGAAGAAATGGCCTCTAACAAGACATCAAGGGTATTCCTGCACATGAAGCAGATCGATTGTCACATCAAGAGCATCTATGTTCACATTTTTGTAGAATGACAGAATCATAGGCTACAAGCGAGGTAATAGCGAACTACGTAAATATTTCTCGATTCAGATTCCTATCGAACGAATAATAATCAATATAAGACACATACGAAAGTAAACTAAACGGCTAAGTCCATTGATCTTCAATTAGAATTGCCAATATTCATTTAAATGAAAATCTTTTCCAAGTCTTAAGTAACCAGTTCCAGGGCCTTCAGTTATCATCTTCATTCCATATTAAGTCAGGCTAGAGGGACCAAGTTAAAACCGAAAAGAATAAATCAGTTAGATCAAAGTATAAAAACTATAAAGAGAAAACTAAACAAATTTACTGATTCAATTTCAGGTTAAAACCAAAATTTCCACTGCAGACAGAAACACAGATGAAATCATGAAACAGAACACCAATGCTTCCCACGAGGCCTTCAAAAAAAGCTCGTACAATCACATTACTAGTCATACTTGGGTACAAAAATCCGTTAGAGATATTTAAATAAACAATGAACAAGAGAGAACAAATTTCTTGAGCAAAAGTAACACCATGGACTGAAAAAACACTTACAATCATTACCACAATATGGGACAGAGCTAAGCAGGAAATAGTGGGAGGGACGCTACCAGATATGTCTGTATGGATACATATGTGCATGTATATGCACATACATAGAGTACATGCACATACATAGAGGGAGAAATTGGTTCGATGAAGAATTTAGTATAGACGAAATAAACATTATATCTATTTTATATATCTTTTTGGAAAAGGGTCGAGTTATCAACCTATCTATTTACGAGCTAAGACCTGCTTTAGTCTCCAAATTGCATAATGCAAAGCTCACACCATGCAGTATTTAAGGAAAAAATGCACATTAGCATAGAACACTTTATGTTTATGGGAGACAGAGAAGATTCCTGGAGAGCATTAGCAGCCCCTCAAGATACATATTGCGTTATGAAAGTCTCTTAAAGTAGATCCACCTAATTAGTGCATAGCGCACACAAGCGGCCACTGCCTCTGCCTTTTTTCAAAGATATGTCGGTGTCTCGACTAATCTATGCTGCCTCCAATTTTATGAAGTCAAGCTGGTCCATAATTGGCATTTCATATATAGGCTCCACCAAATCCATAGAAAGGTGGGTGTTCTACAAATTGGGGACTTATCATGCATCAACACTAACTTCTATCCAACCATATTTAGATCAAACGCTTTGATATGAAGAGGTACAAATGTGCATTCTAGGCATCTGAAGGTACAACGGTAGAGAAGAATAACAATTACTTTAGAAAAATAATGGTACTATTATTTTTATGAAAGTTGCTTTCATGTCAGGTATCTCAAGGAAATCCTCCAATTTAAAACAAAATACACTTTTTGACACTTCTTTTTATCTTCCTGTAGAATATAGTGCAAATCAGTTCTTAAGAATCGGTATCCAACATAATTTGCATTGAAATATAAAGAACGAATGGTGAGATCTGTACTGTAAAGGATCAATAGCTAGAGGAGACATATTTATCTTCCATGCGTAGCTTTTTGCCACAGTTAACGCTCAATCAGGAGTACTTTAAGCACCATTTCTTTGGTCAGACAACTCCACTTGTACACAAAAAACTTGCATCTTGTGTACCGATGGTATATACGACTACTACCATCATGTTCTCTTGTAGCTAAAATCCTAATTGACCACAAGATGTGCCAAAAGCGCAAACGGTATAGGGAGGTCTCGATGTGTGAAGGTGTTCACATAAAACACCACATGTTATCTAATGTGGGAGGTACCTCTTGGGTTGTGATTTTGACCACCATTTGACAATCAGGGGCAGACCCAGAATTTTCACTAAAAGGATTCAGTGTCAACAAAATTCAATAACGTATATAGGCCTCAAAAGCTCCCCCCCACCCCAATGTTGATAATAACTCCTTAAACTGAATCATGTGGCATGTGCATTCATTAAAGGAGACCATTAAGGAGCTTTTTGCACTCTATCTTTCGCAAGAAACTCAAGCCGACCACCAAGTCAGAATTCTTGATTGAATGTTTTGAGCTCTTCTCCAAGTTAGGTACTTTGAAAGAGTCTCAATAAGCAATGCCAAAAATACTTTGATAACTTGGTCTTCTTTGGTTTCAGATTTCAATTTCTTTTAAATACAAAAAGTTATCATTTTTCAAAACAATAGATGACTCTTAAAAAGTGCATCAAAGGCATATTTATGTGTTAAAAAAGTGTTGATATTACATTTCATTCTTTATCAATTCAGAAATTGACCATTAAATCTTTATATTAATTATGGTTAAAATGGAGACGATTCCCCTCTAACAATTGACTTCAAAAATGTATACACAAATTCCCAGAAGTGGCAAAAAAAAGGGTGATTTCTTCCCTTCTGCCTAGGCTTTGGTTGCCACAGTTACCCGGTACCCGTGCTGGTGGGAGGTAACATACGTGGTGAAATAGTCGAGGCGTGTGCAAGCTGGACTGAACACCACCGTCATAAAAAAAAATGTATACACAGACACCTATATATTTGTTTTTGCTATTTCTGAAAGAGTCACATAGTCATGCTCACCCATCTTTATCAATGATTTCCTCTAAGCATTCTCCCTGCAATTAGTAATTAGTATAAATTTCATTCAATGGCTTTGGCAACCCTTGAGATAATTTCTCCTTTCTTATGTGTTGACTTTCTACCAATCTTCCCCTCCCCCCAAACCACCGGTTGGCTAGGACATCATGGAATCCCGCTGGCAACTTATCCTTGAGCTTCCAAAGAAGCACTAGTTCCAGCCCAGCCTCCTTTCTGATTTGGAGAATTGATGATGTAATATCGATAAAGGTTCCACCAGTGTCGTAAAAACGCCCCCGCTTCAACGATTAAAGCGAGACGCAGGCAGTTGGTCGCTTCTATGTGTGAAGCGTAGCAGGTAATATAAAGCTTGCGCTTCTGCCAAAAAAGCAAGAAGCGCGAGTAGCGACAGAAGCGAGTGCTTCGGTATATTAACTATTAAGTGGCTGCCAACATTAAAAATAAAAAAGTTCTCTTTTTTCAAAACATTGCCGAGCAGTAGAGAAAAATAGGCGACTAAGGTTCCAATTTCGGCACTTTTCAAGTTCAAGCCCTCTCTTTTTTCAAAACATCATCGAGCAGCAGAGAAAAACAGGCGACTAGGGTTCACATTTTCTGCACTTTTCAAGTTCAACAAGTTCAAGCCCAGGTATGTGATTTCCTCCTCCTCCTCCCCTACAACTATTTCAATCTTATATTGCAGCGAAATGCTGCCCAATTTTTTCCCAATTTTTTTCTTACTTACTGCCAATTTCCTTCAGTTCTTCTTTCCTTCAGTGTTTATCTTAATATTTCTTTTTAAAAATTTCGCTTTACTTCAAAAAAAGCGAGCACTTAGCTTCACGCTTTAAGCGAAAAGGGGCTTGTCGCTTTTCCTTGCTTCACGCTCTTCACAACACTGGGTTCCACACTTTCAGTCTATCAGACAACGAAATGGAGATGAAGAGGAAATTTATAACTTAATGGCTAACCTAATGTTGCAGAACTTCTAAAAAAAAAAAAAGGAACCTCCAGCAGGAAAGAGCCATTACATGTTCCATCATCACATCCGTTGGTGTATCCGATTTCCAAACACTTGAATAAAAACCTATCAATAAACTAACCAATTTAATGAACTACACCTCAATCTCAAACTAACTGCGTCAGCTATATAAACCGCCACATTCATTCTGCTCTATTCAGACTCATTTCACTTCAATATACAGGACCAAAAGTAAATGTAACAACATCCCAAGTTCCCCTAAATGGGGAGGGTTGGGTAGGCTGACAGCCAAAATATGATCAATTGTCTGAAAATTCCATGAAAAGTCATACTGTCAAGACATATTATATAACAGATAATTACACTATTAAAAAAAAATTGTTGGCGAGGGTTCGATTCTCCGTGCAATCCGCTCCCCCATTTTCCCTTTAAAACAAAAATTGAAAACAGAGATAAAGAAAGAAAGGCAAGAAAATATCTAAAAAAAATAAAACACAGACCTGTATTTGGCCTGCCCATGAGCTCGAAGTTCAGCTTGATATTTGCTCTTGCAAGTATCCAAAGGATATAATATGGTGGTGCTTAGCAAAGATCCTACCGCACCAGAAGTTGCCTCAGCCAAAGACTCCATATTTAAAGCCATAATAGAATACTCTTTATCTAAACAACAGCAAAGAATCAAGAACAAGTAAATTTAACTCAATATTTTAAGAAATCTTTAGGGAAAGGAAGCAGATAGTGGTGGGATTGAGGTGCTGGCACTTTGCAACAAAAGTGGGCGTGACAAAGATTGGTGTCTGAAAAATTAAGTTGGGTTTTTAGTAGGCACATTGGGAGTCGGAAACGTGTTTAGCCAAGCTGTAAAAATCTCGTTGTTTTGAGAAAGCGTTTTTCTTTTTTCAAAAGAATAAGTTTGGTCATTGGGAGTCGGAAATGTGTTTGGCCAAGTTGAAAAAATCAGCTTGTTTTGAGAAGTGTTTTTTTCCCCAAAAGAATAGTTTTGGTCATTCGGAGTCGAAAATGTGTTTGGCCAAGCTATAAAAATCAGCTTGTTTTGAGAAAGCATTTTTTTTTCAAAAGAATAGTTTTGGTCCTTGGGAGTCGAAAATGTGTTTGGCCAAACTGTAAGAATCAGCTTGTTTTGAGAAGCATTTTTTTTTTTCAAAAGAATAGTTTTGGTCATCGGGAGTCGGAAATGTGCTTGGCCAAACTGTAAAAATCAACTTGTTTTGAGAAGCGTTTTTTTTCTTCAAAAGAATAGTTTTGGTGAGAAACAGTTTGTATTCGGCTAATTAATTCGAAAAGCACTGCTTAGCAGCAATTAGTAATTGATCAAGCTTTTAAAAATTGCTTCTAACGGCTTGTTTAGATGGTTGTTACATATTGTATTGTATCGTATTGTTACATTAAATACGATGTTTGTTTTGATTGTTAGTTAAATTTTATTATATTGTATCGTTGGTTGCGTCGTTATCTTGTCTTTTTCTCTCATCTTGGTCTCACCCTTCATTATTATTAAATAATTTATTTTATCATTCACCCTACCTTTTTATATAATAAATTTATCCTGTATCATAATTTTACTTTATAATATTACAAGTTTATGCTTCATATTGCTTGTGTGTGATATAATGAAACAACAATAAACGATACAATATATCCAAACATTATATTCGTCAAATAATACAGTACAATACAATACGACACATTATGAAACGATGTGTAACTACCATCCAAACAAGCTTTAAGTTCTCAAAAATGCTTTTCAAAAAAGTGTTTTGGGGAGAAGCTACTTTTTCCTGCTTCTCCAAAACTACTTATGTTTCGCCTCAAAAATACTTTTTTTTTCTTCTAAAAGCTTGGCCAAACACATCAACTTTGAAAAAAAAATTAAGTGCTTCTAGGATTGGAGAAGCTTGCCCAAACAGGCTATAAATTCCTTTGATGGTCATTCGAGTACTTGAATATCTTATCAAAGTCTCTTTTGTTTTATTTAGGACTATAAAGTCACCCGATAATATTTTTTGACTAAAAAAAAAAAAACCACATATTTGATATACCTTATCATATTAAAATTTTGCTTTTTATTAATAAAATTCATTTAACTCATGACCTAGTACTTATCAAACCTACCTAACAAGTAAATGAGTCTACGTTAAAAATTTCTAGCTTATTCATATTTTCACATATTCCTTCGTGAAATCAAACGATGTTTTACATAAAACTTATCAAATTAGTCAATCATAACTTAGACAATGAGTCCTTGATCAACCTTTTTTAATTTAATTCCATTAACTAACTTTTTTTCTTCTTTTGTTGGTTCATGACTTCATGGAGATGCAACGGGCGATGGAATTGATTGGCCCTCTTCAGCGAAAGAAGAGTAGAAACTCTAAAAAAAATTAGAAATTAATTATTTACCATCTTTTGTTAGTATGTGCAACATATATTTTTTTTTTTATGAACTACCTATATTAAACAATTCTTAAAGCACATTATCTGTGTCTTTCGTTTGCTAAAACTTGTGTTCATATTATAGTTTGAAATGGATTGCAAGTAAATGCACAATTTCAATTAAGAGCCAAACTTGTAAGCTTATGTAATCGTGTTGGTGATAGAGTTTAAAGTGGCTATTTAATGCTATTCATGTGGTCTTTGTAGATCACGGAACTATAGCAATTGAATATTAGGTGATTTTCAATTATACAAACACAAACAGAGAGATTTACCTATAATTTGAAAACAAAGTAATCGGAACTGCATAACATTAATATGTTGATTAATATATTAACTGTTTAACATGGACCATTAGCCAAAAGTTAAAAGCCAATAATCGTCTTTCTTACTATTAACATGAACAAATAGTAATCGTGTTAGATCTGTCTATAGGTTGAAAACAAAGATTTCTTAACATTAATATATTGATAGTAAACTCATTTTTTTGTTGGGTGGGTTAATGGGTACTTGGTGTATGGGTCAAAATCTGACCATGCGTGGTTTAAACTAAAGGGAATGGCGAGGAGTCGATTGAGTCATGGTCGTACTCATTGTCACACCTCCTTTTTCACACACCACCCCGAAAGGTAGTGTATAAGGAGTTTTTCCAATTTAAGTGACATTATTCGAAATGGGATTATTTATTTAATTCAGAGTCGCCACTTGGGATAGTTTATTTGGTGTCCCAAGTCACCGGTTTATTTTGAATCCCAAATCGAAGAAAATTTCGACTTTCCTTTTGAAGTCTGCGAACCAGAAATTCAGAATAAGGAATTCTGTTAACCCGAGGGAAGGTGTTAGGCATCCCCGGATTCCGTGGTTCTAGCACGGTCGCTTAAACTATTACAATTGGCCTATATCTGATTTTAATACATGTTTAAACCTATAGTGCAATTTTAAAAAAAAATATTTACCGCTTTTAATTAAATATTTTAAGGAATGTTGAACGTCGTTTAAAACGTGTTTTTGGATCACGTCACATGAAATGCACCCGGATCCGAAACACATTCTATTCAACGTTTTGGGATTTGGATTTGGGTCACATGAAATGCACACCCGAATTTAGGAAGGTAAAATTATTAAAAAACGCGCCTAAAGTAACTAACGTGTTATTAACTTTGCGGGAGGCCTTGAAAATTCGCTAAATGGCACGTCCCGATTTCTAGGTATTTTAATGTAATTATTTAAAGAGGGCCACGCAATTTATGAATTTTGTTTGGCGTGGCGCACCTCGATTAATTTTAAAGGCCATCCTAAAAGGGACTATTGTTCTCTATTAAAGATTGTCTCTAAAGGCCTAATTAATTAACATTATGAATTAATTATCATTTAAGGTATTCGAGAAAGTTCGGGCCTCAAGATCAAGTCCAAATTCAAACAAAAGAATCTCCATTATTAAAGACCCCCTTAATTCAAATTCGCTACTTATCTTGGAAGGCCCAAGCTTGCACTATAAAAATAAACCAATAAATTTTAAAAGAATTCGGGCCCTTAGCATATTGGGCTTCAAGAACTAGCCCAGGCATGAGGAAAAGATCATCAGCCTTTATGAAAGGCTGTCTCGTGTTGGCCCAGTTTTGGCTCATGAGGACCCCAATTTCGAAAGTCCCTATAGACCAAGGATTTCCATACATTGGGCTTGTGATTTGATGGGCCTGAGCTTAGCAGACTTAAACAGTTAGCCTGGCCTAATTATTTCAGGACCTTTATTATGCAACTGGGCCAATATTAGGTCCTGGCAGTAAACATACTTGCTATACCTCTTTTAAAACTAAGAAGCTGATATTAAATTAGACAGACAATAATGGTGGGCGTATATTAATCCTGTTCATGTAAACAATCCTAATGGCTAACATTGATACTTTGTTTTTCAATACGCAGCCAACGGGCATACAACAGCGACATGCATCATTTTAAAAATAGGAAAATGCATTTGAAGCATGGTGAAGGCTTAAGATCACTAACATTGATATAGGCATAGTACACCTGTAACCATTCTCATGAAAATTCAAACTAACATCTCATTTGAAATTCAAACTAACAGGATACCAAAACCAAAATCAACTACACTAAGCTAACACTATTGAATATCATACTTGTATAATTTTCGGAAAAGAAACAGTCCAATTATTACAGCTATAGGAAGTCCAGGTCATTTAAACCTATAATACTACTAATGCATAAACCTAGCATTCAAACTAATATGCTTGCAAGTGAACTAGCATGAAAATAACATGAGTAGTATGTCATTTCTTCAACAATCCAAATACATTTGCTGATTCAGTTCTTCACACATCATTTGAGGCTAAACAAAATACCTGGAAATTAGAACAAAGTGAGGAAATAGGAGCCAGCTAAGTAACATTGCAACAACAGGTGCAGTTCAGCAAATCTCAGCAGATTCCAAGTAAAAAATCCAGGAAAATAAAGGATAGCGTGCAGTAGATTCCAAATAACTTCAAACCACCAACAATCAGCTGAATTTGAAGATCAAGCTTGATGAACCCAGGCAATTAAACAAACGACAGATCTGAAAGGATTTTTGTACTATATTTTTGTTGATTTTCAGGATTTTGGGTTTCTAGGATCTAATGTTTTTGTATCTAAACTATCTATTTCTACCAGAATTTTTTTTGGATTTTCAGTAGTTTTTTAGTAGTTTTGGATCTGAATTTTTGAATTTTTCAGATTTCTCTAAGCTCTAGGATTTGAATTTTGAATTTTTCAGAGTTTTGGATCTCTCTAGACTGCTGAAACTTGTATTGAATTTTTTCAGATCTCTGAACTTCTAAAACTTTTCAGATTTCTAAAACTTAAACTTCTAAAACTTCTCCCTCTCAAAACCTTTTAGATTTTTTAAAATTCTAAAATTTCTGAATTTCAGATCTGTAGCTCTCTTCAACTTCTAAAACTTGCATTGCAAGGCAAGGGTACTGCCCTTTTATAGATAAAAACTAGGGCAACTTTCAGATTTCTTTTTACACCCTTAGTCCCTTATTTAATGTCAGTTTTTAGCTACTTAGTCCTTCTATTCATGACTTGTTGCCCAAGTTACTACACTCAATTTTCTGAATTTTAAATTAGAACCCCCATCTAGAAGGTTCTAGGGGGATCTATTTCAGTTACTGCAGGATTCTCTTAATTGAACTACCTATACTACCCCTACATTAGTTCTGAAATTACCCACCTTGGTTAGCTAACCCCAACCCCTTTTAAACTTGGTCAAAGTGACTATGGTTAATCATTAAGGACTGGAAATTATTCAGCTATAACCAAACAGGAATCCTATCCTAGTTTGAACATGAATTAATTCTAACTAATACAATTACAGGCCGCTACCATGAATTAGCCAAAAAAAAACTAAGGACGAACAAATTAACTAGAATCAATATGAACAGAAGAGAAAAAGGAAATCAAAACTTAAAAAATCTAAGAACACTGGCAAACAAAAATCAACAAACAGGCAGAAATACTAATTTATCAAACTAAACTAATCAACAAGAAATAAAATCCTAGAACAAACAAGGAACAGGACAGAAATCAGTTCTAATTAAAATTCCCAAATTTCATACTGGAGAAGGAGAAACAAGGGGAACTAGACAAAAGATAAGAAAGCAAAACAATAAAAGAAGGCTAAAAGATGAAAATACTTACATGAATTTAAATTTAAACTCGACTGTCTTTTGAATTGATCCCCAAATGATCTTATTTGCCTATTCTTTGCCAAAAATAAGCAAACAACATCATATGGAGATCAATCGCCCACTGGTAAACCCCAAGCCAAGCCGAAACTCCCTTAAGCTTCAAAACTAAACCCTAGATCTAAGATTCGAGTAATTTTGGATGGATTTGAAGGAAATTAATTTGAAATAGTGGGGAGGAGGGGGTCAAGATGAGTCTGGGGTGTAAGTTTGGTGGGATTCTGAGGCGGCGCCGCCGGACACGGCGGAGGCGACGCTAGGGTTTTGCATATTCGACGAATTTGAGGGGGATTTGAGGGCCATGGGGCTGGATTTGGAAAGGGAAGGTGAAGGGGAAGGTATGNAGTATTGCATGTTGATTATCGAAATTACAAATAATACATGATTAAACCTATAGACATGATCTCTAGGTGATTTACGCAGTAGTTGGCGTCGTTAGATTAAGAAACCTAGACGGTCAGGATTGAATTGGTCCCTAAACGGCGCGTTTGGTTATAAACAAAGCTGGACCGGGTTGGGGAGGGGGGTTTGGAATTGGACTGGGTTGGTGAGATTGGGCTGGTTCAGGGGTTATTTCAATTGGGCTGGCAAATTAGCTTGAATATTGGCCCAATGCAGGCCAGCCTATTTCCTTCTCTTTTTATTATTTATTTTCATTCTTTTTCTCTCTTTTTTTGATTTTGTTAAATACCAAACTAAAAATTAAAACCTGATTTAATTCTAAAATTAAGCTAATTAATTTTTAAAAATTAACTAACTCCTAATTTAAAAGAAAACTTAAGGAGAAAAGTCAAAAAATTTTAAAAAAAAGACTATATTTGTTATTTTCTTCCGCTTTTTGTAATGCTAATTAACTAATAGAACTAAGAATATAAAATTGGGTCCTAAATGAAAATGTGCTATTTTTGGATTTTTTATGAATTATCATGCACACACAGATAAAAATACTCACAACAATACGCAATTAAATCCTAAAAAATCAAATAATAAAAGAAAAATCCTAATTCTAAGAAGTCTATAGGAATAATTCAATCGAGGCAAAAATCACGTGCTCACATTCATAAGACGTCCTAGCAACGAGTATCTCGGCCGCTGCCGAGATCGGACTATCTAAGAGATTGTGCGGCCTGGCATATGTCGAGACATTCAAAAGGGACGACCCAATGCACATTGAACAGACTAGGCCCTCTGGCTAAGAACCGTTGGATAAAGGGAAGTAATTACTATATAAATAAGGGAGAGGGGACAAGAAAAGGGGGGCTCTCCCTTGGAGAAGAGGAGGGCAGAAGAACCAGAGAAAGCTATAAGGGAAAAACATGAGAAGTCACAGATCTTGGCGATAAGACTCTGTAATCGCCTTTTTGAACCGGTAAAGATGGAGTTTCCAACTACTAATGGCATTCCCTCTGTTTCTTCTTTATTCTTACATTACGAGACAACCCATCATAAATGTAAGCATGTTATTTATATTCGATATCTTTTGTGAGCCTTGAAAGTTCATGAGCTTGAATGTATCTTATTCTCCTATTCAATATGTTTTGGTGTTTAATCTAGAGTTAATTAATCTTGGCTAAGATTTATCCTTCATTTTATTATTAGTTAGTTTAACAAATGTGATGACCCGGCCAGTCGTCTCATGAGTTTCCGCTCCGTTTTCCCCCATTTCTGCTTCTTTATGCTTCGTTATCCGTGTTTTCTGGTATCGTGTTGGTCGGATCGAGTTCAAAATAATTTTTGATAAGGTTTGAGACACTTAGTCTCTTTTAAGAAGGTTTGAGTGGGAAAAGTCAACCGGATGTTGACATATGTGTTAGGGGACTCGGATGCGAGTTCTGATGGTTCGGTTAGCTTCGGGAGGTGATTCGTGACTTAGGAGCGTGATCGGAATTGGTTTTAGAGGTCCGGAGTAGAATTCGGCTTGAATTGGCGAAGTTGATATTTTGGCAATTTTCGGATGGTTGGGGAGATTTTGATCCGAGGGTCGGAATGGAATTTCGAGAGTTGCTGTAGTTTCGTATGTCATTTGGGATGTGTGTGCAAAATTTCAGGTCATTCGAACGTGATTTGGTTGGGTTTTTGATCAAAAGCGTAATCTAAAAGATTTTGGGATTCTTAGGCTTGAATCCGATGCAAATTTGATATTTCGATGTTGTTTTGAGTGTTCCGAAGGTTGGAACAAGTTTGAATGATGTTATGGGATATGTTGGCATGTTTGGTTGAGGTCCCGAGGAAAATCAAAGCTAAGCTAGCTATACCAATCAACTATGAGTTACAAGATTCCTATCTATAAATCTCTTGAAGCTTGATTTTGAGTCTTAGCTGCTTTTGCCGTGGACTCCGATCTGAATCTTGATGCTCGCAAGCTGTAGGTGTTGGTTCTTTCTTCAGCGTTGTGTCAAAGCGGGATATGCGGAGCTTGTGACTTCAATCAAGTTTTGAGCAGTCCGCATCTCTGTTCACTTCGGCATTTTGAATTCACTTCTTTTTGTTCTTTTTTCTTCTTTTCTTTATTCTGGATTGAGACTCATTCGTTTGGTCGTCTCGAACACCTGTGCCTTGATTTCAAACCTGCTCAGACACCAAAACAAACAAACGAACGAAATTTTCTGCCCCAGTTTTTACTAGGAAAATTTCGTGAGTTATTTGTGACAAAGTCTGAACTCATTATCTCTTCTTTTATTTTATTTGTTTTTTCATTTTCAAGAATTGTATTCATCTATGATAGAACAATTTAGGGATTGGAGTCCCTATGTCTAGAAAGGCGCAACTCAGAGATTGGAGCCCTAATGTTGGCAAAAGGTAAAAACGCTCAACTCAGGGACTGGAGCCCTAATGTTGGCTGAAGGAAAAACGCTCAACTCAGGGATTGGAACCCTAATGTTGGCCTAAGGAGAAACGCTCAACTCAGGGATTGGAGCCCTAATGTTGGCTAAAGAAAAAATGCTCAACTCAGGGATTGGAGCCCTAATGTTGGCTAAAGGTAAAACGCTCAACTCAGGGATTGGAGCCCTAATGTTGGCTAAAGGTAAAACGCTCAACTCAGGGATTGGAGCCCTAATGTTGGCTAAAGGGAAAAATGCTCAACTCAGGGATTGGAGCCCTAATGTTGGCTAAGGTTAAAACACTCAACTCAGGGATTGGAGCCCTAATGTTGGCTAAAGGTAAAACGCTCAACTCAGGGATTGGAGCCCTAATGTTGGCTAAAGGGAAAAATGCTCAACTCAGGGATTGGAGCCCTAATGTTGGCTAAAGGGAAAAGATGCTCAACTCAGGGATTGGCAAAGCCCTAATGTTGGCTAAGGGAAAAAGAGCTCAACTCATGGATTGGAGCCCTAATGTTGGCTAAAGGAAAAACGCTCAACTCAGGGATTGGAGCCCTAATGTTGGCTAAAGGAAAACGCTCAACTCAGGGATTGGAGCCCTAATGTTGGCTAAAGAAAAAAATGCTCAACTCAGGGATTGGAGCCCTAATGTTGGCTAAAGGAAAACGCTCAACTCAGGGATTGGAGCCCTAATGTTGGCTAAGGGTAAAATGCTCAACTCACGGAATGGAGCCCTAATGTTGGCTAAGGGTAAAACGCTCAACTCAGGGATTGGAGCCCTAATGTTGGCTAAGGGTAAAACGCTCAACTCAGGGATTGGAGCCCTAATGTTGGCTAAAAAAAATGCTCAACTCAGGGATTGGAGCCCTGTTGTCGGCTAAGGGAAGAAACGCTCAACTCAGGGATTGGAGCCCTAATGTTGGCTAAAGGAAAAACGCTCAACTCAGGGATTGGAGCCCTAATGGTTGCCAAGGGAAAAAGTGCTCAACTCAGGGATTGGAGCCCTAATGTTGGCTAAGGGTAAAACGCTCAACTCAGGGATTGGAGCCCTAATGTTGGCTAAAGGGAAAAATGCTCAACTCAGGGATTGGAGCCCCAATGTTG
This sequence comes from Nicotiana attenuata, assembly GCF_001879085.1. Taxonomy (NCBI): domain Eukaryota; kingdom Viridiplantae; phylum Streptophyta; class Magnoliopsida; order Solanales; family Solanaceae; genus Nicotiana; species Nicotiana attenuata. Next base: position 198,631 of record NW_017670896.1, on the reverse strand, counting down.
GCTAAACCAAATAACAGACTGATATTGGGAGTTCTAAACTATCCTTTTTTGGGATTCTTTTGTTATCTCTTTTTCTTTTTTTTCATTTTTGATAAGATGCAGGAAAGAACTTGGAGGAAACTTCCTTTTTGCATTGATTATTTGCTGCAAAGCTGTTTTAGCACTTGCGTGTTTCTTTTCTTTTGGCTGCACCTGCTTTTCCGCGGTTGCCTGGATTGCACCTGTTTCAATTTTCAAACAAAGAACAATTGTTAGTTTGAAACGATGGTTGGTTTTGTGGCCTTGATTGCTTGATCCCGGCCTAGCTTCTGTCGAGAACCTCTGCTGCTTGCTGGTTTTGAAGATTCCCTATTTTTCAAACCGCAGGACTCAACTTTTAGGATTTCATGATGATTCTCCTGCGTGGGGCTCTGCCTTTTCACTTTACTCTAACTTTAGAACCTTTGTCCTTGACTTTCTTTCCTCTTCAATATCTTTGCTTTGAAAGCATCAACAATCATAGCCAGTCGGGATTGACTTAATGCATCCGCTGAGGCTGGGACTTTCTTTAGCTTTTGCTAGGCAAAGCCCTAAAAACTAGTCCTGCCACCTTTCTTTGTAATAGTTTCGGAATCAGAGTTAGACCGAAAGGGATTCAAGGAAAAAGTAAGCGAAAAGGCAAGAAGATGAATTTAAAGAGAAGCGTCCTTTTCGGGGGGAGAAGGACTTATCTGGGGGTGCATGCAAGCTTCAAATAAACATGACATGTTTCTTGGACTGGATGCCCGACCCGCACAAACTTTCCAACTTCTTGTAAACTCATTGACCCGTATCTCAAAACCAGGGAACCTTGCCAGGACTCTTTCAGTGGTGGGAAATGTCTTCTCTTCGGCCGACGGCGCGCTTTGCGGGTTTTCACCAGTCGACCTCTCTCATTTCTCTTCTCACCATCGCCCGATAGTGATTTTTACGAGTTTTCACTAAGCGGACTCTCTCATTTTCAATTTCTCTACTCACCGTCGCCTTATGGTTCTTGTAGGTTTTCACCGATAAGACTCTCTCATTTTGTTTCTCTTAAGTTGATTGCATCAGATTCCAACGATGATGTTTTCAATTCCCACGCCTTTGCCAATTGATCGGAAGGACTTGGACAAGGTTTTTGGGTAAAAAGAATCTTGGATGGAATTACAACTTTGGAACCGTTTTGGTGGGCTCATGGCCGAGCCATTATATCATCTGCCCCAGTTTCATTTTTTGGGGGAATTGGGATTTTTGTTTTGGTGTGACTGAACCCCAGAGAGAGGCTGCCTACGTATCCTTTCGGAATCAAGTCAGACGTAGTTCAGGAAACATTTGTTTTTGGTTGTTTTTGTTTTTGTTTTGTTTTGTTTTTCTTTTTTTTTTTTTTTTTTTTCTTTTCTTTTCTTTTCTGTTCTTTGTTTTTCAATAGTACTTTCAGGTTCAAAAGAGGGCAATCAAAGAAGAGTAACCGGCTCAAACTGGTTCGCAAAGGGTTGATAGTGTTTGGGTAGCGAGAAGGAAAGCCTTCGTCATCTCAATTGCACAAAGTCATCACCGCAGAAAACCTAGACATAGTACCTTTTTACTGCGTCCGCATTCATAGCGGCTTCGGGATCGCTTCCTTCGATGTCTCCCAGATACAATGCTCCTCTCGGCAATATCTTTCTGATGATGTATGGACCTTTCCAATTAGGAGCAAATTTTCCTTTTGCTTCCTGATGATGTGGAAGAATGCGCCTTAACACAAGTTGTCCCACTTCAAAATTCCTGGGTCGTACTTTCTTGTTATAAGCGCGGGCCATTCTTTGTTGGTACAACTGCCCGTGACAGACCGCGGCCATCCGTTTTTCATCAATTAAAGACAACTGTTCCAGACGAGTCTTGACCCATTCACTATCCTCGATTTCTGCTTCAACGATGATCCGGAGAGAAGGGATTTCTACCTCTGCGGGTATAACAGCCTCGGTTCCATAGACCAAAAGGTATGGGGTAGCTCCTACCGATGTGCGCACTGTGGTGCGATATCCCAGTAATGCAAAAGGCAACTTTTCATGCCATTGTCTGGAGCTCTGAATCATCTTTCTCAAAATCTTTTTGATGTTCTTGTTTGCTGCTTCAACGGCACCATTGGTTTTGGGCTGATAAGGAGTGGAGTTTGTATGCGTTATTTTGAATTGTTCGCATACCTCTTCCATCTAACGCCTATTCAAGTTGGCAGAATTGTCTGTGATGATAGTTGCAGGAATGCCAAAACGGCAGATAAGATTAGAGTGCACAAAATCTACCACCGCTTTCTTGGTGACTGACTTGAGAGTGATGGCTTCAACCCATTTCGTGAAGTAGTCAATGGCAACCAGTATGAACCTATGTCCATTTGAAGCTTTTGGCTCGATCGGCCCAATGACATCCATGCCCCAAGCAACGAATGGCCAAGGTGCTGACATAGGATGCAGTTCTGTTGGAGGCGCATGAATCAAATCACCGTGCACCTGACACTGATGGCACTTTCGGACAAAGCTGAAGCAGTCCTTTTCCATGGTTATCCAGTAATACCCTGCTCGAAGAATTTTCTTTGCCAAAACATACCCATTCATGTGAGGTCCGCACACTCCTGCGTTTACTTCGTGCATGATCCTTCCAGCCTCCTCGGCATCAACACATCTTAATAAATTGAGATCCGGGGTCTTCTTATAAAAAACATTACCACTTAAGAAGAAACCACTTGCATGCCGTCTAATGGTTTTCTTTTGATCTCCAGTAGCTTGCTCGGGATATTCCTTTGTTTTCAGAAACCTTTTGATGTCATGGTACCATGGATGGGTGATTGGTTCTGCCTCAACCGTATTACAGTAACCATGCCTTTCTTTGATTTGGATCTCCAAGGGATCAATGTGGGCATTGCTTGGGTAAGGCAACATCGAGGCCAGAGTGGCGAGTGCATCAGCTAGTTCATTGTGACACCGAGGGATGTACCTAAACTCTATTGATTTGAATCGCTTGCCAAGATCTTCCACATGTTGGCGATAGGGAATAAGCTTAACATCTCGGGTTTCCCATTCTCCTTGGGCTTGCCGGATAATCAAATCTGAATCCCCCATAATCAATAACTCTTCAACGTCTTGGTCAATTGCCATATTCATACCCATGATGCAGGCTTCATACTCAGCGGTATTGTTTGTGCAGAAAAATCGGAGCCTAGCGGTGGCCGGGTAGTGCTGACCGGTGGGTGAGATCAGGATTGCCCCAATTCCTACACCTTTGGCGTTTACTGCCCCATCAAAGACATTTTCCAAGCATTGGTATCTTCAGAGATTGCTTCTATTGAATTTACCTCTTCATCTGGGAAGTAAGTGCTCAATAGTTGGTATTCCTCGTCAACCGGAAGCCAAATGGTCCGCCAATGCCTGGGCTTTCATCGCCGTGCGAGTGACATAGACTATGTCAAATTCAGTGAGCAGAATCTGCCATTTCGCTAATATCCCCGTGGGCATCGGTTTCTGGAATATGTATTTTAAAGGATCCAACCGGGTTATGAGGTAGGTGGTGTGAGCTTGAAGATAATGTCTTAGCTTCTGAGCAATCCAAGTCAAAGCACAACAGGTCCTTTCCATTAGAGTATATTTAACTTCATAACTGGTGAACTTCTTGCTCAAGTAGTAAATTTCCTGTTCTTTCTTCCCAGTTACATCATGTTGCCCGAGGACATAGCCGAAAGAATTTTCTAAGACTGTCAGATACAAGAAAAGAGGCCTCCCTGGCTCTGGTGGGACCAAGACCGGCGGATTCGACAGATATTCTTTGATCTTATCGAAAGCTTTTTGACACTCATCCGTCCACTTGACTGCAGCATCTTTCTTCAATAGCTTGAATATGGGCTCACATGTGGAAGTCAATTGAGCAATGAACCGACTGATATAGTTTAATCTGCCCAACAGGCTCATCACATCTTTCTTGGTTCTCGGAGGAGGCAAATCCCGGATAGACTTTATCTTTGTTGGATCTAACTCGATACCTCTCCTGCTAACTATGAAGCCCAAAAGTTTGCCGGATGGGACTCCAAACGTACACTTGGCTGGGTTCAGCTTCAGATCATACTTGCGCAACCGCTCGAAGAATTTTCTCAAGTCTCGAACGTGATCATCCTGAGTTCGGGACTTGATGATTACGTCGTCAACATATACTTCTATCTCCTAATGCATCATATCATGGAAAATGGTGGGTCATGGCCCTCATGTAGGTTGCCCCAGCATTCTTCAGACCTAACGGCATGACTCTGTAACAGTATGTACCCCAAGGTGTGGTAAAAGCTGTCTTTTCAGCATCTTCTTCATCCATCAACACCTGGTGATATCCTGCGTAACAGTCCACGAAGGACTGTATCTCATGCTTGGCGCAGTTATCAACAAGGATGTGGATGTTAGGCAAAGGGAAATTGTCTTTGGGACTTTCCTTGTTCAAGTCTCTGTAATCCACACACACCCGGGTTTTTCCATCTTTCTTTGGAACTGGGACTACATTAGCCAACCATGTAGTGTACCGGACCACTCGGATTACCCCTGCTTTCATCTGTTTCGTGATTTCTTCTTTGATCTTATCACTGATGTCAGTTTTAAATTTTCTCTGCTTTTGCTGGACCGGAGGGCAATCGGGGTAAGTTGGCAACTTATGAACCACTAAATCAACACTTAGCCCTGGCATGTCGTCATATGACCAAGCAAGCACATCTTTAAACTCAAACAGGAGTTGGATTATTGCATCCCGAGTTTTCTCATCTGTGTGAATGCTTATTTTGGTTTCCCGGATTTCTTCGAAAGTTCCCAAGTTAACCGGCTCAGTATCATTCAAGTTTGGCTTAGGCTTATTATCAAATTGTTCCAATTCTCGATTTATTTCCCTAAAAGCCTCTTCTTTATCATATTCCGGTTCTTGGTTCATTATTTCACAATTAGACAGCGTGTTTGGATCTGGGCATGAAGTCCGCAAGCATGTCATGTTATTTAAAGCCGCATTATTAGAACTAAAAAGAAGAAATAAAAAAAATAGCAAAATCAGAGAGAATAAAGGAAGATGAACGATGAAATATTGATTTCATTTCTTGGAATTTGAAGCTAACAGGGTCTACATCTGGGAATTTAAAGACAAGAAACTAAAGAAAACATCCGAGTTATACCCTGGCATAACTCGGGATGCAGAAAAAGTAGCAGGACAGGTCTACCGGGACTCCCGCCTGATTGGGAATGGCGTAGCCTTCCAATTCTGCAGCTTGGCGTTTGGTCCCATATACAGCACCTCAGCGGTGCTGGAGCCCTCTCCTGGCTGAACCATGTGGGTTTTGTATAATATCTTTCTCATTGCCCCACATATCTCTTCAATTTCTTCGGCCGTAAAGGCCTCATCCTCTTCTTCTTCATTGTATTTTGGCTTAACAAAGGTCTCGTACAGATGTGGAAGTGGCTGTGGCAAGACCCATCCCTCTTTCTTTCTCTCATCCGCCCATTCTACATCATCTGGGGTGGGGTAAAAACCTATCCTGAAGAACTTTTCAGTGGTTGGTAGGGTCACTGGTTCAGATATTCCTTGCAGAGCTTTTCCAAGTCCCTTCCCTGGCTTGAAACCATGTCTAATCATTTCTTTGGCCACCATAATCGAGGCATTGGATAGGAAGGGTTGGGGGCACGAGTTTCCTTCTTCATGCTGGTCCGCCACCACAATTTTGAATGCTTGGTAAACTATGTGTTCACTGCCTTCCCTCGCTTCTAGGCATGGGACAGATGGGTCCCGATAGATTGACTGTTCATCCTCTCCATGAACCACGATCTCCTGATCCTCGTGTTCAAATTTCACAATTTAATGGAGGGTAGAGGGTACAGCTCCTGCAGCATGGATCCAAGGCCTTCCCAGAAGAAAATTGTAGGACGTGTCCATGTCTAGCACTTGGAAAGTCACCTCGAAGTCCACCGGGCCAATGGTCAAGATTAGGTCAATTTCTCCAATGGTGTCTCTTTTTATACCGTCAAAGGCTCTCACACAGACATTGTTGGGACGAATCCTTCCAGTCCCGATTTCCATACGCTGTAGTGTGGAGAGTGGGCAAATGTCTACTCCCGAACCTCCGTCTACCATGAACCTCTTCACATAGTATCCCTCACATTTGACAGTTAAGTGCAAGGCTTTGTTGTGAGCAGCTCCTTCTGGAGGTAAGTCATTTTTGCTGAATGAAATCTGATTGATAGCAAAGAACCTTTCCGCCATTCTTTCTAGCTGTTCTACCGAAGTCTCAGCTGGCACATATGCTTCATTCAAGGTCTTCATTAAAACCTTTTGGTGCTCAGGGGACTTCATCAGCAATGACAGCAAGGACATTTGTTCAGGATACTTTCGCAATTGATCAACCACATCATAGTCGGCCATCTTCATTTTCTGAAAGAAAGCTTCCGCTTCCTCGGCACTTACAGGCTTCTTAGATGGAAACTCGGCACTTACAGGCTTCTTAGATGGAAAACGCTTTCGAGTGGCATTGTTTACTCTTCTATGTTGGAATACTTCTTAACGGGGGAATTTTCTGGAAGCTCTCCCAAGATCTCTTTGCCCTTATACGTCACCACTGTTTTATGGTAATTCCAAGGCACCGCGGCAGGATTTGTCATGGGCTTCTGTGGTGCGCGTCCAATAACCATGGGCTCATCAGCCTTGGTGGTTTAGTTGTCCCCCGCACCACATAGGCTCCCTTGGGTACGTACATCTGGGTTGCCTTTTTCAGTTCAAATCTCTTTGGAGTACTCAAAGTCAACTGATTTTCGTTGCGGCCTCGTGGGACATATAGAACAGCATCTTTGGGAGGCATTGCCCCCGTTTCTGTTTCAACTTCTTTTCTGGTTTTGGCTTGGTGGTTTTGTTCTTTTTTTCCCCTTTGTCTTGTTTTGGGGCGCTTTTGGTTTCTCTCTGCATCGGCAATGGCGATTATGGCTTTTAGTGCCGGGTCAAATTCCTTATCTTCATAGATCATTTCGATTACTGGTCCGTTGTTATTGTGGGCTGGCAGTGGGTTATTAGTCACGTTTGGGACATCCTCATCCCTCAGCACTATCTTTCCTTGTTCTATCAAGTCTTCCACGGCTCTTTTCAAAGTCCAATAGTTTTCTGTATCATGCCCTTTAGCTCCTGAGTGATAAGCGCATCGGACACCCCGCTGTAGGAAGGTGATTCTGGGTTTTGCCTGTTTGAGGTATGGGTGCAGTAGACCTATTTGGACAAGTTTTGGAAATAGATTGGAGTAGGATTCACCAATTGGAGTAAAAGTTTGCCTCCTGGGTGGCTCACGAGGGGGAAAGTTGTTCTGTGGAGGATGGGGGTTGTAGTGGTTTTGGTGAGGAGGCTGGTTTCTTGGAAATGGAGCTTGGTTTCTATTGGCATGTTGCTGCGGTCGAGCAAAGGGTTGAGCAATTATGACCGCATACGGTTGAGGAGCATAAGCCATGTCATGGTGAGGGTAGTAATGTTGAGGGGTTCTTTCCAAGAACATGGGTCTAGGAGCACAGTGTCTTCTTGCACCCGATGCTGCCATAGCCATTTCTTCTTTCTTCTTCCTTGGCCATTCCTCCAGACCCGCCTTGAATGGCTTGGGAGGTTTCTCTAATAGCTGATTGGCTCAGAATTCTGCCTGATTTTAGTCCATTCTCCACCATTTCACCAATTTTAATAGCTTCTACAAACGGTTTACCCATAGCTGACATCATATTTTGGAAATAATCAGCTTCCTGAACTTGAAAAAACACCGTGACCATTTCAACCTCGTCCATCGGAGGTTTTACCCTTGACGCCTCTTCACGCCACTTGATTGCATACTCCCGAAAACTCTCAGAGGACTTCTTTTTCAGATTTGCCAATGAGTTCCTGTCTGGAGCAATGTCTATATTGTACTGGAACTGTCTAACAAAGTCTCTTGCGAGGTCGTCCCAGATGTGCCAACGAGAAATGTCCTGATCCATATACCATTCAGAGGCGATGCCCACCAAGCTTTCCCCAAAGTAAGCCATGAGCAATTCTTCTTTTCCTCCAACCCCGCGCAGTTGATTGCAGTATTTCTTAAGGTGAGCAATGGGATCACCATGCCCATCGTATTTCTCGAACTTCGGAGTCTTGAATCCCAGAGGAAAATGCACATGAGGGAACATGCACAGATCAGTATATGACACACTCTTTTGCCCATTTAAACCCTGCATGTTTTTGAGGCTTTGTTCCGGGCTTCTCATCCTTTTTGCCATTTCATCCTGTTTGGGAGCTTTGGGAGTCTTTCATGTCCCATTGTGAACTCATATGGAAGTGGTTAGGAGTAAGTATAGGTGGGGTACTGAGGAGGCTCCACTTGAAAAATAGGATTCTGAAAAGTAAAGGCCGAAGGATCAAAAGTAGGCCTAGGCAGTGAAGGCTGTGTGGTGGCCGAGCATGGTGGAGCGGTAAAGATATTGGGGGCTACTCCTGATGTGAACACCTAGGGGCGGACCTCAGAAGGTGTTCCTACAAAATGAGCAGATATGGTGGGTTGTCCCAATGGGGTATTCGGATGACTGATGGGAATATTAGAAGTACCCCTTGATCTAGGGAACAGTTCAGGAAAGCCGGGGATAGCACTTGGAGGCTCCCTTCCATTAGTCCATGCATCCCACATCTCCATGACCCGGAGACGTAAGATTCTGTTTTCTTCGGCTGCTGCAGACTCGGAGGCCGGGATGCCCGAGATGGGGCTATCCTCAGGGATGGGAATTGCTGGCAAGGTCATTTCCGACGACATTTCTACGCTCCCTTTTGATCTGGTAAAATACTGATGTGATGCCAGTTTACCAAAAACCAACCGCCGTTTCTATAAAACCCTAAGCTGGAATATGACAGCAGCAAACGGTTAGTTTGAGGCAAATAACAGATAGGTAATCGCACGTTGAGGCGTGATGCACCTATACAGTTAAATGTGTTTCTATATGTTTTGCAACGGTTGCATGCGTCATCCCGACTTTTCCTTATTCTTTCCTTTTGCCCTTTTCTCTCATTTTTCATTGCCTCTCTTTTTCTTTTTTCGTTTCACTTTCTCTTTTCTTTTCTTTCATTCTTGCCTTTGCTTTTTGCCATGGTTTCTTTCTCTTGGTTTTCTTATTTTATTTCTCTTTTTTTTCTTTTCCTCTCTTGTTTTTTCTTTTATTTTCTTCCCTCCCTTTTTCTTTTCTCTTAGGGTTACGGTTGAATCCTATGGAGATTGCCTACGTATCATGACCCCGCATGAATCAGACCAAGCGTAGTTCTTGAAAAATAAATGCGAAAAGTAAAGAAACAATTTTTTGGGAATTTTTGATTTTTCATTAATTTTTATTTCAAAAACAAAACTCCGGCTTTGCATATACGGCCTTTCAGCACTTCGGGAAAGAAGATTTTAAAGTTATGCCCGCTAACCATTGAAAATGACCCAAGGTGGCTGTTCTTGCAAAAACAGCCTTCCGGCGCCCTTTTGGGAACATTCGGCTTATTTTAAGCAAGAATGGCATCACCTGACTTATTTGTGGCAAAATTAAAATTTTTGTTGTTTTTGGGCTATTTTTGAAAAAGGGAAGTTGGACCCGATGCGGGTTGCCTACGTATCCCACGCCCTGTGGGAATCAAACTGGCGTAGTTCGGGTAGATTTGACAAAACCAACTATGTTTTGAAAACAAATTTTTCTTTTTCTTTTCTCAAAAATTCGGCAAGGTTTTAGAATTTTCTAAAAATACCTACCTCTCACTCTTTGATTTTCTTTCTCTTCTTCTTTTTTTTTTCCTCTTTTTTTTTAATTTGATTTTTCTGTCCCTATTCTAGAAGCCGGTCAACATGCAAGCCGAAACAAATAAATGCACAAGTAGCACGTAAGATGCATCAGGATGGTCTTTTCATTTCAGGTCACCTGTCCTAGACGGACCCAACCCCTGTGTTGAGTCCCCTAAGTCAAATGCACGTGATGCAAACAAACGTTCCTACTAGGGATCCGGCATGAGGCTTTTTCATACTAGGATTAAAATCTTGGGTTTGTGGTCTAGACTTGGGTTACCCGAGCGGACAACTGGGGTCGAGGAGGGGGCAACGTACCGGGAGCACGAAACTCTGCCCGGCCTTGTTGCTTGCCCAGCCCCGTCTTATTTGGTATAATTTCTACAGAAAAAGCGGGCCACGCGAACGTGTACACCATTTTCAGAAGACTTAGATGGGTGGCGTAAGAAGACATTTAAATACAGTTCAAGTAATATCAAAGCGGTAAAGCATTTAGCATATTTAGCATGAAACATATAGGAAAATCAGATAATAAATAACGCCAATCATAACAGCTACTCTAAGCTCGAATTCTTGAACCCTGAACTGAAATTCTGGGTTCGTATCCCCAGCAGAATCGCTAAAGCTGTCACACCTCCTTTTTACACACCTACCCCTGAGGATAGTGTATAAGGGAGTTTTTCCAATTTAAGTGACATTATTCGAAATGGGATTATTTATTTAATCAGAGTCGCCACTTGGGATAGGTTTGGCTTTTGGTGTCCCAAGTCACCGGTTTATCTTGAATCCCAAATCGAGGAAATTTTCGACTTTCCAAATGAAGTCTGCGAACCAGAAATTCTGACTAAGGAATTCTGTTGACCCGAGGGAAGGTGTTAGGCACCCCCGGATCCCGTGGTTCTAGCACGGTCACTTAATTTATTATAAATGGCCTAATATCTGATTTTAAAACATGTCCGTCCTATAGTGCAATTTAAAATTACTTACCGCTTTTAGTTGATTTTTAAGGAAGGTTGAACGTCGTTTAAAATGTGTTTTTGGATCACGTCACATGAAATGCACCAGGATCCGCGACATATTTTATTCAACGTTTTGGGATTTGGATTTGGGTCACATGAAATGCACACCCGAATTTAGGAAGGTAAAATTATTAAAGAACGCGCCTAAAGCGACTAACGCGTTATTAATTTTGCGGGAGGCCATGAAAATTCGCTGAATGGCACGTCCCGAGTTCTAAGGATTTTTAAAAGATGATTATTGAGGGCTACGCAATTTGTGAATTTTGTTTGGCGCGGCACACCTCAATTTATTTTAAAGGCCATCCTAAAAGGAACTATTATTCTCTATTAAGGATTGTATCTAAAAGGCCTAATTAATTAACATTATGAACTAATTATTATTAAGAGCATTCAAATAGGCTCGGGCTTCAAGATCAAGTCCGAATTCAAACAAGAGGATCTCCATGATCGAAGACCGCATAATTTGAATTTGCTACTTAACTTGAAAGGCCCAAGCTGGTGTTATGAAATTAAACTAATAACCTTGAATATGGACTCAAATCTTCAGTACACTGGGCTTCAAAAACTGGCCCAAAAATGAGAAAAATTTTATCAGCTTTTATAGAAAGGGTTGTCCAGCGCTGGGCCATAGCAGCAGCCCAATTTGAAGCAGTCCCTAATAGTCCACAACTCAGCAAATGTGCTGGTTCAATGGACTAACAATATCTGGGCTTGTTAGCATGTAATTAAGCCCAAATCTCATTTAAAGGACAAACTATCATGATGGGCTCACGAATGAGCCCAAACCTAATGCTGATTTTATTGAATCTCCAAAGTACTGATTTCAAAATCAATTGGACTTAATGGTTTTTACACAAAGGAAAGGCCCAAACTTATTCATATCGAAGATGTGTTAACCCAGGCCAATCGAGTTCGAATCTGACACTCATTAATTAACTCACGGATATATTGATGAACTAACATACTTAATCTGGACTTTTGATAGCAATTTCAAGCGGTTCATGAATCCTTAAGCTAACATGAAGAACAATGTAAATACTGATATTGAATTTGACTCTTTGAATTTCACTTTTGAACAAATTAACACAGCCAGTCCTTTTAAAGCTACAGGAGATGATTCAATTCTTAACGTGGTGAGTATACCTATTGCTTTTAGATTCAAATCATGATAAATATACTCTAATACTATAATCAAGGCTAAAACTGACACTACCAAACCAATATCATGTTCTAAACTTTAAGTTTCATGAGAACACAATTAAGTGCATTAAACCTAGTACCATTAACAGACACGCATATAATTCTATAAAAGTCCAACAGTCCAGTACAATCCAAACAGTCCTATTAATACAAAATAGGCAATTGTCCAAATAACACTATTAAGCTAAGCATCTAAGCTAAATAACAATATGAAATTCATGTGAAAAGCAGGTATTGATTCATCATTCATCTTCCAATTCAATCACATATGCTGATCCAAACTGTACATATCACTTGAGGCTAAAAATGTACCTGGAAATTAGAACAAAGTGAGAAGGTTGAAAATCAGCCAAGCAGCAGCAGAATAAATAGCAGTCAACAACAAGTTGAGATCAATTTCTAGCCCAGGAAGTAGTATCAAAACAGCCAGGAGATAGTTTTGAATGAACAGCAACAGTAAACACCCAAAAACAAAGATTGAATGACCCAATTTGAACTTGATATAACCCCCAGGGCCTCTGAAACCTTCACTACTAAAATTTTAGACCTTTCAATATTCGAAAATCTAGGATCTAAGCTCTAAATGCTCAAAACAACCTTCAGATTCTGCAGAATTTTGTTGATTTTTAGTATTACCTCTCAACTTTCAAATTTTTTAAGATTTTTGGTTTTTTGGGTTTGAATTTGGAATTTCAGATCTCTGGATCTAAGAACTTTTGAATTTCTTTTTTTTGAATTTTTAGACTTCTAGCTCTTTTAAAACCCGTTTTTTTTTTTTTAAATTTTCAGATCTCTGAAACTTGTATTGTAAGGCAAGGCACTATCCTTTTATAGACAAAATTAGGGCAACATTCAGATTTTCCTTTTGCACCCTTGCCCCCTTATTAATTTTCAGTTTTTAGCTACTTAATCCTTTAGTTTATGACTTGCTGGTCAAGTTATACTACCAAGTTCCTGAATTTCAAATTAAAACCCCAATCTAGAAGGTTCTAGGGGTTTCCATTCAGTTACTGCAAGATTCTTTCATTGTATAATGCCTATACTACCCCTGACTTCATTCTGAAATTACTAACCTAGGTCAACTAACCCCAGCCCCCCTTTCTAACTTGGTCAAAGTGACCGTGGTTAACTAACAAGGAACCTGGCCTGTTCAGCAATAATCAAACAATACTTCAAAATTCCCAAATTGAACTAAACCTATTTTAAACCTTGAATTAATCACTAACAGTTCGAATTAACAAACTATTGGCAATTATCAATCAAACGTGAATTTAAGAGAACAAACTAACAATCAATCAACAATACTGAATCATGAATCCATGCGCAAAAACCAATCACTGAGTCATGAACCAAAATTAAACTCAAAAAATAATTACGAACTAAACTTAATCAAACAGAAATCTAATAAAATTAAAAAAAAAATAAGCATCGAGAAAAGGCAGAAACAAAAATAAAAGAAAAAACGAAAGAAAAAAGGATTTACCGGAATTGAATCAAGACTTGGGCAAATCATGTTGAAATTGCTTGACCAAACTAGTGTTTAATCGTGTGTTCTCATGAGAAAACACACGGCGAAACCCTATAATGGTCAAACCCCCAGCCTTGAGAAATTTAGTGTTCCAGGCGGATCTTCGATCTAAAATTCGAGCCATGTGGGGATGATTCGAAGGCTATGGCTTGTGGATTTGGAAATATGGGGGTGAGGAGGCCATAGGGTGTTAATTTGGTGAGGTTTGGAGGTGGCGCCGCTGGACACGGCGGAGGCGGCGGCTACTGTTTTGATTATTCGACAAGTTGGGGTGGGATTTGAAGAAAACGGTGCTCGGATTTGGAACGGGGAGGTGAAGGGGAAGGTATGGTGTAATTTTGGGATAATTTAGAGAATCGCCGCCGGCGGAGGCGATTTTCGGCTGGCGGCAGACGGCGGTAGGCGACGGAGTTACGGTTCAGGTGAGAGGGGTGTGAGAGAGACGAAGGTAGGGGGTTCTGGGGGGGTGGTAACGTTTGGACATATTTATATTTATGGATGGGGGCTTCAGGACCGTCCAATCAAGAAACCTCGGCGGTCCCGATTGCTTGAGCCCAAAACGACGTCGTTTTGATGGGGCAGGTGGTCTGGACCGGATCGGGGTGGTTTTGGGCTGGGTTGAACGGGTTTGGGATGGGGTTTTGCTTGGGCTACTATAAATCTGGCCCAAAATTACATAAGCCAGCCTTTCTTCTTTTCCTTTATTTCAATTCAATTAATTCTTTTATAAAAATGCAAGACTAATTTTTGTTATTTTCTTCCATTTTTGTAATGTTAATTAACTAATAGAACTAAAATATTAAAATTGGGTCCTAAATGCAAATGCACTATTTTTTTATTTTTATGAATTATCATGCACACACAAATAAAAATACACACAAAAATACGCAATTAAATCCTAAAAATCAAATAATAAAAGAAAAATTCTAATTCTAAGAAGTCTATAGGAATAATTCAAGCGAGGCAAAAATCACGTGCTCACACTCCTCAAAATTCTGCCCTAGTTTACTGGGCTGCTGCTTCTAACGGCTGCTTGCGGCGAATGGCTGAAATCACTTCGGAATTTTGAGGGTCCTCCTCAAAATTCTGCCCCAGTTTTCAATAGCGGGGGAAATGAAAATTTTATTGCATTGTGACCGAACCCATAGGGCTGCCTAAGTATCCCCTCTTAAACGGGAATCAGGTCAGGCGTAGTTCAATGTTACATCATACAGGGAAAGCATAAAGGTTACACGTAGTATCTCTTGACTGCGTCTGAATTGATCGGCTTTGGCCAAACTTCTCCGTCCATTTCTGCAAGTATGAGGGCTCCTCCTGTTAGAACCCGGTGAACCATGTATGGACCCTACCAGTTGGGAGAGNTGGAGACAGTGCTTAGTCTCGGAAGGCAGAATGGTAGCCTTATGCAATGCAATAGGTGGCGATCTTTCAGCCATGCAAACGTAAATAAAGTGGCGATCTTTCAGCCATGCAAACGTAAATAAAGTGGCGATCTTTCAGCCATGCAGATGGAGACAGTGCTTAGTCTCGGAAGGCAGAATGGTAGCCTTATGCAATGCAATAGGTGGCGATCTTTCAGCCATGCAAACGTAAATAAAGTGGCGATCTTTCAGCCATGCAAACGTAAATAAAGTGGCGATCTTTCAGCCATGCAGATGGAGACAGTGCTTAGTCTCGAAAGGCAGAATGGTAGCCTTATGCAATGCAGAGGATGCAGATGGAGGTATAACCTCGGAAGGCAGAATGGTAGCCTTATGCAATGCAAAGAATGCAGATGGAGACAGAGTTTAGTCTCGGAAGGCAGAATGGTAGCCTTATACAATGCAATAGATGGCGATCGTACAGCCATGCAAGCATAAATAAAGTGGCGATCTTTCGGCCATGCAAACGTAAATAAAGTGGCGATCTTTCAGCCATGCAGATGGAGACAGTGCTTAGTCTCAGAAGGCAGAATGGTAGCCTTATGCCGGAAGTAAAAAGGCAAATGATAATGGAGTTTTTCTTAGCTGATAGCAGATGGCGACATTGTGACTGCTGGGGACATTGTGCCTGCTGGGGACACTGTCGTGTGCATATAGCAACCGTGTGTAAGTGCAACGATTCTGAGAGTTGTATTTCTGAACAATGTTTGTCTCGTGAGTGTATAGTATCTCTGATGATTTTGCAACTTGAATGCCTGCATCCAAAGAAAAGTCGTGAGTTTTGTAGAGGGGGGAGGTTAGTTCGTATCCCCGCTGGCTCTGCTTGATCTGCGTGATCTTGATCTGGTGATACTGTACGTATCGTTGGGGTAGCATTGCTAAACAAGCGATTTCGGAAATAGACATGCATGATTTAGAAAAAAATATAACATAAATGCATAATTAAGAATATCTTTCTTTTAGATGAACCGACGACCGTGACGTGGTTCAAGACATTGCAACCTTTCTTGCTACCGAATTTTGAGGGACCTCCTCAAAATTCTGCTCCAGTTTACTGGGCTGCTGCTTCTGACGGCTGCCTGCGGCGAATGGCTGAAATCACTTCGGAATTTTGAGGGTCCTCCTCAAAATTCTACCCCAGTTTCCAATAGCGGGGGAAATGAAAATTTTATTGCATTGTGACCGAACCCATAGGGCTGCCTACGTATCCCCTCTTAAATGGGAATCAGATCAGGCGTAGTTCAATGTTACATCATACAAGGAAAGCATAAAGGTTACACGTAGTATCTCTTGACTGCGTCTGAATTGATCGGCTTTGGCCAAACTTCTCCGTCCATTTCTGCAAGTATGAGGGCTCCTCCTGTTAGAACCCGGTGAACCATGTATGGACCCTACCAGTTGGGAGAGAACTTCCCTTTGGCTTCATCCTGATGCGGGAAAATTTTCTTCAACACTAGTTGCCCCGGTGCAAACTGTCTTGGCTTGACTCTTTTATTGAAGGCTCTAGACATTCTGTTCTGGTAAAGTTGACCATGACAAAACGTATTCATTCTCTTTCCGTCTATAAGGGCTAGCTGCTCGTAGCGACTCTTCACCCATTCTGCATCTCGAGCTCAGCTTCCTGTATGATCCTTAAGGAAGGAATTTCTACCTCGGCGGGAATGACTGCTTCTGTACCATAAACCAGCATATAGGGGGTTGCCCCAGTTGATGTGCGAACTGTGGTGCGGTACCCTAGCAAAGCAAATGATAGCTTCTCGTGCCACTGTTTATGCTTCTCTATCATTTTCCTTAGTACCTTCTTGATGTTCTTATTGGCGGTTTCTACAGCTCCGTTCATCTGAGGTCTGTAGGCTGTAGAATTCTTGTGTCTCATTTTGAAAGTTTCACATATGGCTCTCATCAAGTCACTATTGAGGTTGGAGCCATTATCAGTGATGATTGATTCTGGAATCCCGAATCGACAAATGATGCGGTCGCGGACAGAGTCTGCCACGACTTTCTTGGTCACTGCTCTGTAAGGTGCTGCTTCAACCCATTTGGTGAAATAACAAATTGCCACTAGGATAAACCTGTGTCCGTTTGATGCGGCAGGTTCGATTGGTCCGATAACATCCATTCCCCAGGCGGCGAATGGCCATGGTGAGCTTGTTGCATTAAGCTTATTTGGAGGTACCTTGATCATGTCTGCATGTATCTGGCAGCGGTGGCATTTCCGGACGTATTGGATGCAATCTGTTTCCATAGTCATCTAAAAGTAACCAGCCCGGAGTATCTTCTTGGCAAAGACAAAACCATTCATATGTGGGCCGCAGGTCCCAGCATGGATTTCTTCTAGTAGTTTAGATGCTTCTTTCGCATCAACACACCTTAGTAATCCCAAATCCGGAGTCCTCCTATATAGGATTCCTCCGCTGTGAAAGAAGTTGTTAGACAATCTTCGGAGCGTGCGTTTCTGTGTGGTGTTTGCAAGCTCCGGGTATTCTCCTTTTTCCAAATATTCCTTGATGTCATGAAACCAAGGTTTTCCATCTGCTTCTTCTTCGACATGAGCACAGTAAGCTGGCTGATCATAGATCTTCACCGGAAAAGGATCAATGAAGTTCTTATCTGGATGTTGTATCGTGGATGATAGGGTAGCCAATGCATCGGCAAACTCCTTCTGGACTCTGGGAACATGCTGGAACTCTGTCTTTGTGAACCTCTTTCTCAACTCCTGTACATGATGCAGATAAGGGAGTATCTTGGAGTTCTTGGTCGCCCATTCTTCTCGGACCTGATGTATAAGCAAGTCCGAATCCCCAATTACTAGCAACTCTTGGATGTTCATGTCAATGGCTATCTTGAGCCCTAAGATGCAGGCTTCGTATTCGGCATATTGTTGGTGCGCGGGAACCTGAGTTTGGCATACACCGGATAATGCTGACCGGTTTCTGACACTAGGACTGCTCCTATGCCAACTCCTTTGAAACTTGCTTCTCCATCGAAAAACATTCTCCAACCATCATAGGATTCTGCAATATCCTCTCATATGAATGATACCTCTTCGTCAGGAAAATACGTCTTTAGGGGTTCGTATTCTCCGTCCACGGGATTCTCGGTAAGGTTATCTGCCAATGCTTGTCCTTTGATCGCTTTCTGAGTTACGTAGACAATGTCAAATTCACTCAACAGGATTTGCCACTTGGCTAGCTTGCCGGTAGACATGGGCTTCTGAAAGATGTACTTCAAAGGATCCATCCTTGATATGAGATATGTAGTATAGGCACTGAAGTAGTGCCTTAACTTCTGAGCTACCCAAGTCAAAGCACAACAGGTGCGCTCTAACAGAGAATACCGGGCTTCGTACGGGGTGAACTGCTTACTGAGATAATAGATGGCCTGCTCCTTCCTCCCCGTTTCGTCATGTTGCCCCAGAACACATCCGAATGCTCCATCCAATACTGCGAGGTAGAGTAATAGAGGTCTATCTGGCTCAGGCGGGACCAAAACTGGTGGTGTTGACAGGTACTCCTTGATTCTGTCAAAGGCCTTCTGGCAGTCATCGGTCCATTTGGTAGCGGCGTCCTTCTTCAACATCTTAAATATTGGCTCGCAGATAACTGTAGATTGAGCTATGAACCGGTTGATGTAGTTGCGTCTCCCCAAGAAACTCATTACGTCCTTCTTGTTCTTTGGCGGTGGCAACTCTTGAATAGCTTTGACCTTTGATGGATCCAGTTCTATTCCTCGGCGACTTACAATGAACCCAAGTAGTTTTCCGGCCGGAACCCCGAACGCACATTTTGCGGGATTCAGTTTCAGGTTGTACCTTCTCAGTATATTAAAGAATTTCCTCAAATCTTCCATGTGATCAGTGGCCATCTTTGACTTAATGATGATGTCGTCTACGTACACCTCGATCTCCTTGTGTATCATATCATGAAAAATGGTAGTCATGGCCCTCATGTAGGTGGCCCCTGCATTCTTTAACCCGAATGGCATCATCTTGTAGCAATACATCCCCCACGGCGTAATGAAAGCCGTTTTCTCAGCATCTTCTTCGTCCATCCAGATCTGATGATACCCGGCAAAACAATCTACAAATGATTGCAACTCGTGCTTGGCGCAATTGTCAATCAGGATGTGTATGTTTGGCAAGGGGAAGTCGTCTTTTGGACTGGCCTGGTTGAGATCCCGGTAGTCGACACAGACTCTGACCTTCCCATCCTTCTTCGGTACTGGCACAATGTTGGCTAACCATGTTGGATATTCTACTACCCTGAGAACCTTAACTTTGACCTGCTTAGTGACTTCTTCCTTGACTTTCAGACTTATATCAGGCTTAAACATTCTGAGCTTCTGCTTTACCGGTGGACACGTCGGTCAGTTGGTAGTTTGTGTGCCACAATAGATGTACTCAGACCAGTCATGTCATCGTACGACCAGGCGAATATGTCCTAGTACTCCTTTAGGAATTCTGTGTATTCTTCCTTTTCTGATGGTGACAAATGAACGTTGATTCGTATTTCTTTGACATTTTCTGCATCTCCCAGGTTAACAATCTCAGTCTCGTCCAAATTGGACTTAGGTCTGTTCTCAAAATTCTCAACTTCTTTAACAATCTCTTCCGGTATATCATCTTCCTATGAATCTATGTCCGTTTGTTACGTTGTCTCATTGCACGTCACGGTCATCGGTTCATCAAGATAAGTAATAGTAATGCTGTATAACTAAAGTAATGAGAGAAAATAATAAGAGCGTTGATTTATAAGGAAACTTGAAATGCTTTGATAAATTCCATAACTATTTTGATCATTGAAGATCTTATTGCGGAAATTTAAAATACGAAAGAAAAAACTAGTAAAAATAAAAGATAGTGCATGATGCTTGTTCAGCCTTGCTACCCCGAGGCTCGTCGGGCTCTGGTGGTTGTCTTGATGCTCTAATTTTTGAGATGTGCCCCTCTTGTCTTGTGAAGTAAGATGATGATGCCAGAGTGCACGAACTAACCTTTGGGGAGGGGAATAAATAAACAAAAGTAAAAACAAAAAGGTAACAAGTTAGTGAGGATCATAAAAATGTTGCAATACTCAAACACATAGTGCCGGAATATAAAGCGTGTCCTAATTTGGGAGCCTCGTTGTGCCCGAGGTAGGCCTAACGACAAATTGATTTGGAGAACATAGGATGCTAAATGCCTCATTTTATTGATAAAAAATAGACGAATCCCAAATTGACACTAAATAAACAGGAAAGGGAAATCACTAATGGCCATCGGCCTTATTACATTTGATAGAGCGAAAAGAAAACTCCTATCCTACTTGGTCCCAGAAGGACCTTCCCCAGATTCGGCATCCCTGGCTCCATCAAACAGCTTTCCCAACTCGCGAAGTCCCAGCAATAGGTAAGCCCTGGCTAGGTGTCCGCCTTCGGTTCCTTCAGCATTTTGGCAATCTTCGACCCTTTTGAGAAACGACTTTGGTCACTAGAGTGTAAATCTTTTCACCAGCTTAGCAATCTTGGGTGGATGTTGGTGACCATGCCGAATCTGGGGACTTCGTACCTTATATTCCTGCAAGGCAAATAAGGTTAGGCCCTTACCCCTACCAGACTTGATTATTTAATATCAACAATTAGCATGAAAGCATTTTAGTTCTCCAAATAAATGCACAGAACGTGAAAACGTCCGTTTGGGTTTTAGGGAAACCCAGTGGACTTTGGACAAGGCTATCTTAAAGAGTCATTATGCGGACAACATAACTGACTCGGCTAGGTTTGACAGAGATGCATGCACAATTTAAATAGAAAGGGTTTCTATGGGGTTTTAGATTGGTACCCTTGAGCGGACAACTCAAGAGGAAAAGGCGCAGAACCGCCGACTACACCGTTGATCGACTGGTTTTACCGCAAATATGCCTTTGCCGGATTTAGGGGTGATAATATCGGAAGAGCGCAACCACTCATTATAAGCGTTGCTATGGTATTTTTTTTTTTGGCACGAGTGGAATATGATGTTGAAAACATGCTGTTGCAATAATTTAAACAAGTTGTCACGTATTTGCACGTTCATAAAGCAATAATTACAATAATTTAAAACAGTAATAAAGGGAGGCAGTAATGGAAAGCAGTAAAAAAAATAGGGGAAAGAAACAAAAAGACAAGTTAGTTTTGTAGTAGAAGAAGGAATTAAATACTTGAAGGCATTAAGCAAATAAAGACATATAAAGAAGCGTAAAGTCACAATAATAGCCTGAAATGGTAAAAGCCTAAAAGAAATCCCCAGCAGAGTCGTCATGCTGTCGCCCCCCCTTTTACTCGCGAAATCGGGTTTATGACATTTGGGAGGACAACTCGTTCCCTTTTGGGGAATTGGGTTTGAATTGAAGAGTCGCCACCTAATGATTAAAGTGCATTAGGACACTAAGAAGGGTTTGATTTGTGTAACCAGAGATTGGGTAAGGGCTTGAAATTATCTCAAGGGGAAGGTGTTAGGCACCCCTCAGGATCCACTAGTGTGGTTCCCGGCCAAACTATTATTGTGACTTAAGTGCAAATAATACATAGGCAAATAAAGACTTCAAGTAAGAGGGGATTTTCACATAATGGTTACAAATAAACAAAGTTAGAAAGAACCAAAAGAAAGCTGATT